>NC_139220.1:24522681-24525181 GCF_055691185.1 Crinia signifera
TATTTGTGTACGAGCTGGATTTATTGTACCAACATCAAACTTGAGTTTCCATCGTCGTTCTAGGAATGTTAATATAAAGTAAAAAAAGAAGGGCGGGTTTCCTTATATATAAACCTTCAGGGAACGAAATCTAAACAAAAAAAGAACATTGTTTTGTTGAGATATATATATATATATATATATATATATACATACACACATATATATCTATATATCTATATCTATATCTATATATATATATGTGTGTGTGACAGATATATATATATATATATATATATATATATATATATATATATATATATATATATATATATATATAACCAAGCTAATAACACGTTTTATATCTGCAAAGAAACTGTATTAGATTTCTTAGGATAATAAATAATCTTGGTATATATATTGTTATATATTGTTACTTTATTTTTTTGATGCATGCAAACATTTTTATTTTACTGCGATCCCTGCACATTCGTAGACTGAACCACATACAACTGGTCCCAATAACCAGAGGCCCCTGTTTCCCATTAGAATGAAGGCGTATATGTATTATTTGCAGTAGATATGAACATCGCCGCTGATCTGTGTTATTAGATTGTGCGCAGTGTTGTTTACAGATACAAATTCCCTGGTTGCTTCCTTTTAATTTCTATTTTGGCTCCAGAATGACTTTCCTTACAGTTCGGTCATGGCATTGATTACACCCCATTCTCCTGCTGCAACAATAATACTACCACAATGCATTCGTACATGGAGAGGATTTCCCGTTAGCTACACAGTCATTGTTACACACGTGCGGCCAGTAGGAGTCAATGTGATACAGTACAATAACATAAGTGCACCATAAAACAGACTGAGGGAGTGGATACAGATATGTTTGCTTGTTAATCTTGTTAATGACATGTAACACACACACACACACACACACACACACACACACACACACACACACACACACACACACCATACATAGATACATTACCTCTCTCTCTCTCTCTCTCTCTCTCTCTCTCTCTCTCTCTCTCGTATATTTACAAGCAGCCAATGTGTAATACAAATTCTATTATTTAATAGCCATACACATAACCCGTGGTAGAACTGAAAGTCCAGCACCACTTGATACAGCAGTCAGCCAGGATGCCAATTAATGAATGAAATGCATTTAGCACATTAAGGATTTAATAGCTGACTGAAGTGGTTTATTAGACTAGAATATCACACCGGTAGGTAACAGTAACAAGTATGAATTTAATGAGGGCAGAGGCAATGTGCAGGTACACCGTATAATACCTCCGCTTGATCTACCCCCACCTCCGCCCCCTCTTAAGAAAAAAATAATAAATAATAATAAAAAAAAAAAATTCGCAAAACAAAAACAAGAAAAATATAAAAAGCAACCTTCAAAGACACAAGAGCAACCGATAAAAGGAATGATACAAAAAGAATGGACACAGTTTTAGAGAACCCATAACATGGGTTAACATGAAGGTTGTTTTATGTATATTTTCTCATTATAGTGTTGTTGTTGTTATTATTATTATTATTTTGAAAAATGCATAAGGGATATGCAGCACTGCACAAGTAAATACAATTGACAGTAAACATAAACAGAGACTAAAAGACAATATATAAATATACTAATATACTTAATCAAAGCATAATTATATAGAGATAAAAAAACTAAAGGGACTGGTAATAGCAATTTATACGGTACTCTTGCTCTCTCTCTCTATTTTTAAACAATCAATTATCTATCCATCTATCTATCCTTAATAAAATATCTATCTATCCATTTGTCTATACTTAATCAATTATCTATCTATCCATTTATCTATCCTTCAATAAATCAATAATCTATCTCTATCTATCTATCTATCTATCTATCTATCTATCTATCTATCTATCTATCTATCTATCCATCTATCCATCCATCTATCCACCTATCTCTTCCGACCCCACAGCTGTTTCGCCTAGGCACACCGCCTTCAGTATCACCTTCATACATTGCGTTAATGATGTCATCAGCCATAATAATATCAGCATTATTACCAGCTGCATACCAGATATGAGACTTATAATAATGACATTTCCATGACCTACCAAGCCCATAAAATAACCGATTGATGACACGACCAATCCCTAATTACAAATATGAATTGCAATCCTGGGCCCGCATACAGCTGACATTGTACCCGGGCTGTGGCCTTGCCAGGAGGCTTAGAACACTCTCTAGAACAAGATATATTTCTATGCAAATTAAATAAAACTTCAAAACGCCTTTCACGTCCAATCCCAGCTGTTTAGTAAAAATCTGCGAATATATTATGCGATTAACGTCTTTCTACGATTCTATTAATACCTTTCTCGCCTGGGTTATATATAAGACCCAGAGGAAGGGTGTAGAATGTAGGGTGTAGAATGGAAAATTCTATTTCTACTTCTATTAACCACAGACAATGCAGCCTATGTAATAAGAAAAAGACCAAAAAAGACGCAAGCGATT
>NC_139220.1:24530181-24637681 GCF_055691185.1 Crinia signifera
GGAATTATATTTTCTAGCATATTTGTCAGGTTTGACGAAGAACAGGGGCACTACAGAATTTATACAAGGTATAAAGATGTCAAGGACTGGACTTCAAGGTTGAACCAAGAAATCACCTTCAGCAAATGTCTGGCAAAGTCATACAGGATTTCTTGCCCCCCAGCTATGCAGATTATTATACTGTGTTGCTGTTATAAGTTTTATAGATTCCAACCACCCACAACACAAAAATGTAAAAACAAAATAAAAAATATTGAAAAAATAAATCTTTCTAGAGAATTGCCTGGGTCTCCTAAACACTTTCTGCAGGCAATTTCTAAATGACCTTTTCCAAACATTTGATGCAACTCAAGTGCACCCCATGTTCCAGACGTGGCTGCCCCCCCCCCCCTTCCCCGACCATAGAAAGCAGATATGACAATGCAAATAATGTACTGAGCATATTAAAATAGTCATCTAGATTATGAGGTCAGAAGAGGCACATTTAATCCGGATGAATATCTAAATAATGACACAGATTTTAAGTGGTTAAGGATAACACAAGCAATTGTAGCTGTCAACTGTGCAGCAGGAGGAACATGTTGGAAGCAGGGGCCTCTGCAAATTGGGGGCTAATCAGGGGGGGAAGACAGGGGAACAACCAGGAAACATTCATGTGAAAACAGATGTCTGCAGCAATATAGAGATTAAGGACGAATTTATACTGGGAAAACGGGCTAAAATCGGGATAAACTGATTGGAACATCACATTCGGGGGGGATATAGATAATTCAACGTCCTATATAAAACTCTGTTTAATATCAACAAATACTAGATGGTGATAATCATAACAAGCACAACAACACAAACAACAACAACAACAAACATTTCACAACCAGCAACAACAACAAATAATAATAATAATAATAATAATAATAATAATAATAATAATAATAATAATGAGAAGAAGAAGATAAAGTTGAAAAAGGAGAAGAAGAAGAAGCAGAAGAAGAAGAAGAAGCAGCAGGAGAAGAAGAAATGAGGAATAATAATAATAATAATAATAATAATAATAATAATAAGATGAAGATGATGAAGAAGAAGATAAAGTTGAAAAAGGAAAAGAAGAAGCAGAAGAAGAAGAAATGAGGAATAATAATAATAATAATAATAATAATAATAATAATAATAATAATAATAAGAAGAAGAAGAAGAAGAAGAAGGGTAATAATAATAAAAATGAATCATATAAATAATAATAATAACAATACAAAAATGTAATGACATCAGTTAAAAAGCCTCTTTACCTATTATAATTTTGTTGATGAGATAAGAAAAAATAAACATGTTGCATTCATTTTTATTAAAGGAAACTTATTAATAAATGCCAGTATATATGTGTACTGTAATACAACATTTGCAGCAGTTACACGGGAATCCTATGCCCTATTCTACAGTTACACTACAGTTCTACAATGGCCTGACACCCAGCTTACAGGCTAAGAGGGAAGAAAGTAATGTTACATTTATTACTAATCACCAATTTAGCCCAATAAGCCGGAGGATTTGAACTTACCACAGAGTAAACTCTTTGGGGTTAATGGAGCAACGGGACTCCCCTTACTGCGAGTGAAGGAGTAGGAATGTCTCAGTCAGGGATCCCTGCAGAAGGTGAGGTGACAGACGAGAGGGGTGGCAGGACCTCCTCGGTAGATCCCAGTAGATCCCTCACTGCCTGACGCTGGACTGACAGGATCTGGGAGACACTTCTGCGGATTTTGGTTCTGTGAAGATCTGGGTGACGTCACTGGAGTCCCAGGGAATGGGGGGGGGGGGGGGGGGTAGTAGAGAGAGGAGAGAGAGAGAGAGAGAGAGAGAGAGAGAGCTGTGTGTGTGTATGTACAGACAGCCAGGGAGATAGCTAGTGAGCAGCAATCCCAGCAGTCTGACAAATCCGGCGTCACACACTTCCCTGTTCTGCATTGTGTAGGTGATGTCACTGGCCCCCTGCAGCATCCAGATAGGTACAGGGCCGAGCATCACAACGCTACCCCGGGTGCTGGTCTGCTAGCCTAACTTCCTTATATTGCTGTACAGTGTACACAATGCAGCTGACACATATTACAGTAAAACATCATTCCTCACTAATGGATGAAAAGGAAAACCCAACATTTCCTGTTTAATAAATAGCTGCTAAAGTCCAACATCTGCTGTATGTATATATTACTATACATGTCAGTATATGGCATCCTAGAAACAGTGCTAGCATGTATTTAATACACTCACTAACTTATATAACGTTTTTAGTGCAGTGAATTGTGCATAAGTCACTTTCTCCCCATGGGGTGTGTGTGTGTGTGTGTGTATATATATAAATATATATCTATATATATAGATATATATAGATATATATCTATATATCTATATATTTATATGTATACACACACACAAAAATGCAGGTAAAATTTATATACATATACATATATATGTATATGTATGTGTGTGTGTATATATATATATATATATATATATATATAAAAAAGATACTATAGATATATAGATTTCTATATATGTGTGTGTCTGTCTGTCTATCTATCTATCTATCTATCTATCTATCTATCTATCTATCTATCTATCTATCTATCTATCTATCTATCTTTAACATATATATAGTTTTTATATCTAGATTTTACACAAACAATGCTATCTATATTTTATTTTGAGATATACACACACACACACACACACACACACACACACACACACACACACACACACACACACACACACACACACACACACACACACACACACACACACCAGGTAATTGCTCACAATTACACTACCCAGAAATCAGCAGATTCGTTGTATCAGCTTTAGGCTCATTACATAATGGACATTTAAATTGTCCGCTGTCGTTGGGAGATAATCGCACTTGTGCCAAGAGACGATGATAATTAACCTAAATAACAGTTTGGTTTGAATTATTGGCTTATTGCTGTTTAACCTGCTGCTATAGGAAATCATGGACTTGTGGCGATCAGTTTCCCTCTGAGGAAGTCCCAATTAGGCCACTTCCAAACCCACCTTGTAGTGATTGCCGGTGCTGACCGGTGCTGATGTGACATGGAGGGGGGATGCAGTACAGCCACATGCCGTTCTGTACAGGAGAGATAATAGGATGCTTGGAGCCTCTAACAGGATCTTACTTTGGGGATTTGGGCACGGATTGCCTAATCCGCGCCTTGCTGAAGTTAGCCATACCTTTTATTAAATCACTAAATTGCAGGATACAGGGAGAGGCTGGAAATTAGGGTCTAATGGGCTGGGGGTATTTAGAGGAGGCAGGGACGGAGCCTTGGTCGGACCTTGGCCGGGATTCCTCAGGGGAAGATGGGGGGCAGCGACTGGCTATAATTGGAGCAGTGGTGAACGTGAAATCCTGCGAGATGAAAATATATATATATATATATATATATATATATATACAGACAAACATTATATATATATATATATTATGTTTGTCTGTATATATATATATATATATATATATATATATATATATATATATATATATATACATACACAGACAAACATACTATATTTATTCATTCATTCATTCACACTGTGTATTTGTGTGTGTGTGTATGTATATATATATATATATATATATATATATATATACACACACACTCATCTCTCTTTCTTAACCTCTCTCGCTCTCTCTATCTGGATTCAGTATTGAATCCCGGCGGTCGGGATCCCAGCGTTCAGAATCCCGACGCCGGAATCCCGACAGCCGAAATGCCGACAAGGGGGGGACGTGGATCGCCCCCCCTTGCGGGCTCGCTGCGCTCGCCACGCAGCAGGCCTGGTGCCTCGCTACGCTCTGCACACTAATTTATTCTCCCTCCAGCGGTGTCGTGGAAACCCACGGAGGGAGAATGTGTCGGCATTTCGGCGGTCGGGATTCCGGCGTCGGGATTCTGAACGCCGGGATCCCGACCGCCGGGATTGTAACTGCATCCCCTCTATCTCTATATATCTATACACATACAGTACATGTAACACACACGCACACACACACACAGTAATGGATTGGGGCGATAATGGCACATATTACTAATATTTATAGAATTATCTGGAGGAAACAACATGTTTTCCTTTGTGTACACAACAAAACTTCCCACAATAAGTCCTCGATATATTAATTGTACGTATTGGCCCTTATTCTGGTTCACTCGCAAAGGCAAATTCTCAATGGACAAAGCCTTGCTGCACTGCAGGGGGGCAGATATAACATGTGCAGAGAGAATTAGATTTGGGTGAGTTATTTTGTTTCTGTGCAGGGAAAATACTGACTGCTTTATTTTTACACTGCAATATTATTATTATTATTATAATTTTATTTATAAGGCGCCACAAGTGTTTCGCAGCGCCGTACAAAGGAACAATACAGGGAAACAAAACTTGGCATAACATTGAATAAATAACAAAAATACAGTACAAATAAAGAGCGCCACAGATCAATACACATTACAGCTTGGGTACAAGTAGTGAGGACTCAATCAACATACAACTAGAGGCTTGAGGCCAATGATGGAGAGGAGTATGCAGACGAAGATGGTCACTGAGTGTTGGAGTAAAGGAGAGCTGTGAGTGAGATGTGAAGAGAAGTGGGCTTTGACAACAGGAGGGAAGAGGGCCCTACTCGGAGGAGCTTACAATCTAGTAGGAAGGGGAATATAGATCTCACCCCACCCAAATCTAATTGGGTGCCGGACGGGGTCCCGACAGTCGGGATACCGACAGTCATTAACCCAACGTCGGGATCCCGACTGTTAAAACACAGACGGCCGGGTTCCCGACGGCCGTCGGCTATTTTCCCTCGTGGGGGTCCACGACCCCCATAGAGGGAGAATAGAATAGGTGGCGAGCGTAGCGAAGCCGCAAGGGGCTTTGTTGCGCTGGCCACGCTGTCTGAGACCAGGCAGTCGGGATCCCGACTGTCGGTGAATAATACCACAACCATCTAATTCTATCTGCACAAGTAACATCTACCCCACCTGCAGTGCACATGGTTTTGCCCATTTGAGTAGGAATTTGCCTTTGCGAATGTGAATGTGTAGTGTAGTATAGTATAGTATAGTGTAGTATAGTATAGTGTAGTATAGTGTAGTGTAGTATAGTATAGTGTAGTGTAGTGTAGTATTGTCATGTTGTATGCTGCAGCATGTTGGTCATATTCTTACTGCTCCTGGAGTAACACATATATTCCTACTAGGTGATTCATCGCGCCCTACGGGCGCTCTTCACACCGTCGTAAGGGGCTGCGCCCCCCTAATTTGTGAACATTTGTATATGAGAAATATGGTTAGAATTGTATGAAAGATGCCTGTATTGCAACTTGAGTTATAGGTGAAATGTGTTAAATAGAGAGCATATGATTTGGAAGGGGGTGTGTATTGTTTTGTTTAATTAAAAAGCGATTACAGAGATGTACATTGATAGTGTGGATGGTACAGTGACATTTGTGGGTGTGTGTGTGTGTGTGTGGGGGGGTGCGTGTTGTTTAGGTGTGTGTGCAATAGTATAGTAGGGAGTTTTTGAGTCAGTGGCTTCCCACTGGTGGAGGTCACGACACAGGAATCGCGGGAGGGGGGGGGGGGGCGCGTGGGTTTGCTGGGAGGGGGGTCACGCAGGAGGGGTCGCGAATCGCGCGGGGGGGGGTGCCGCGAATCGCTGGAGGGGGGGGGGGTGGGGTCGTGCGGGGGGGGGGGGTGCCTCGATTCGCCACAAGAAAGAAATCAACACAGAAAGGTCAACACATGTAAATGTTGACATAAGTGTGGCACTTCATTGGTGTCCATGTCAA
The DNA here is from genome assembly GCF_055691185.1 of Crinia signifera. Taxonomy (NCBI): domain Eukaryota; kingdom Metazoa; phylum Chordata; class Amphibia; order Anura; family Myobatrachidae; genus Crinia; species Crinia signifera. Next base: position 24,536,036 of record NC_139220.1, read on the forward strand.
CACATGAGAATGAATATGAAAACATTCAAAAATTGAAAAATAAATCTTCAAAAACTCATGTCAACCTTTTTCATTGTCGACCATAGCCAAGTCAGTGTTTTGCATGTGCCATATAATCCTGGGGTTGGCGTGAATCGCGGGGGGGGGAGGGGGGTGTGCCACGAATTGCGGGAGGGGGGGGTCGCGGCAAATCCAGGAGGGTCGTGGGGGCGGGGTTGCAGCGAATTCCGGAAGGGGGGTCGCTGGGGGGTGCCACAAATCGCGTGGGGGGGGTTTGCGCCAAATCATGGGAGGGGGGGTTGCGGGGTTGGCGTGAATCGGGGGAGTGTGGGGGGTGCCGCGAATCGCGGGAGGGGGGGGTCACGGGGGGTGTTGCCGCAGGAGGCGGGGTCGCGCGCGCGCGCGGGGGGGGTGTGCCGCGAATGTGGGAGGGGTGGCGGGGGGGGGGGGGGGGGTGTGCCACGAACCATGGGAGGTGGGGTCACGGGGGGGGGGGTGTGCCGCAAATCGCGGGAGTGTTTTGTCGCGAATCGCGGGAGGGGGGGTTGCGGGGGGCTGGTGGTGGGGGGGGCGTTTTGCCGCAAATCGCGGGAGGGGGGTCGTGGGGGTGGGGGGTGCCGCAAATCGCGGGAGGGGGGGCGCTCACCTGGTGGCTGTGGAGTAGGTTCCTGGGCAACATGGGGAGGCAGAGAGTGTCTGGCACTGTGGGCTCACTGGGCTGGTTCTCTGACATGTGAGTCAGAGGCTCCACCCAGCATTACAGACACACTCACACACTTTGAGTGGCAGATGTAGCCAAATATATAAGAGATGGAAGTCCTGATGTGTTGTGTGTGGCAGGAAGCAGAGTATTGGAGCCTTGCCTGCAGCTAGCCCTGTGCATCCCAGGTCCCATCCTGATGTGTTGTGTGTGGCAGGGAGCAGCAGAGTATTGGAGCCTCGCCTGCAGCTAGCCCTGTGCATCCCCGGTCCCATCCTGGTGTGCTGTGTGTGGCAGGGAGCAGAGTATTGGAGCCTTGCCTGCAGGTAGCCCTGTGCATCCCAGGTCCCATCCTGGTGTGTTGTGTGTGGCAGGGAGCAGAGTATTGGAGCCTCGCCTGCAGCTAGCCCTGTGCATCCCAGGTCCCATCCTGGTGTGTTGTGTGTGACAGGGAACATTGTATTGGTGCCTCGCCTGCAGCTAGCCCTGTGCATCCCAAGTCCCATCCTGGTGTGTTGTGTGTGGCAGGGAGCAGGGTATTGGAGCCTCGCCTGCAGCTAGCCCTGTGCATCCCAGGTCCCATCCTGGTGTGCTGTGTGTGGCAGGGGACATAGTATTGGTGCCTCGCCTGCAGCTAGCCCTGTGCATCCCAGGTCCCATCCTGGTGTGTTGTGTGTGACAGGGAACATTGTATTGGTGCCTCGCCTGCAGCTAGCCCTGTGCATCCCAAGTCCCATCCTGGTGTGTTGTGTGTGGCAGGGAGCAGGGTATTGGAGCCTCGCCTGCAGCTAGCCCTGTGCATCCCAGGTCCCATCCTGGTGTGCTGTGTGTGGCAGGGGACATAGTATTGGTGCCTCGCCTGCAGCTAGCCCTGTGCATCCCAGGTCCCATCCTGGTGTGCTGTGTGTGGCAGGGAGCAGAGTATTGGAGCCTCGCCTGCAGCTAGCCCTGTGCATCCCAGGTCCCATCCTGGTGTGCTGTGTGTGGCAGGGAGCAGAGTATTGGAGCCTCGCCTGCAGCTAGCCCTGTGCATCCCCGGTCCCATCCTGTTGTGCTGTGTGTGGCAGGGAGCAGAGTATTGGAGCCTCGCCTGCAGCTAGCCCTGTGCATCCCAGGTCCCATCCTGGTGTGCTCTGTGTGGCAGGGAGCAGAGTATTGGAGCCTTGCCTGCAGCTAGCCCTGTGCATCCCAGGTCCCATCCTGGTGTGCTGTGTGTGACAGGGAGCAGAGTATTGGAGCCTTGCCTGCAGCTAGCCCTGTGCATCCCAAGTCCCATCCTGGTGTGTTGTGTGTGGCAGGGAGCAGGGTATTGGAGCCTCGCCTGCAGCTAGCCCTGTGCATCCCAGGTCCCATCCTGGTGTGCTGTGTGTGGCAGGGGACATAGTATTGGTGCCTCGCCTGCAGCTAGCCCTGTGCATCCCAGGTCCCATCCTGGTGTGCTGTGTGTGGCAGGGAGCAGAGTATTGGAGCCTTGCCTGCAGCTAGCCCTGTGCATCCCAAGTCCCATCCTGGTGTGTTGTGTGTGGCAGGGAGCAGGGTATTGGAGCCTCGCCTGCAGCTAGCCCTGTGCATCCCAGGTCCCATCCTGGTGTGCTGTGTGTGGCAGGGGACATAGTATTGGTGCCTCGCCTGCAGCTAGCCCTGTGCATCCCAGGTCCCATCCTGGTGTGCTGTGTGTGGCAGGGAGCAGAGTATTGGAGCCTCGCCTGCAGCTAGCCCTGTGCATCCCAGGTCCCATCCTGGTGTGCTGTGTGTGGCAGGGAGCAGAGTATTGGAGCCTCGCCTGCAGCTAGCCCTGTGCATCCCCGGTCCCATCCTGTTGTGCTGTGTGTGGCAGGGAGCAGAGTATTGGAGCCTTGCCTGCAGCTAGCCCTGTGCATCCCAGGTCCCATCCTGGTGTGCTCTGTGTGGCAGGGAGCAGAGTATTGGAGCCTTGCCTGCAGCTAGCCCTGTGCATCCCAGGTCCCATCCTGGTGTGCTGTGTGTGACAGGGAGCAGAGTATTGGAGCCTTGCCTGCAGCTAGCCCTGTGCATCCCAGGTCCCATCCTGGTGTGCTGTGTGTGACAGGGAGCAGAGTATTGGAGCCTTGCCTGCAGCTAGCCCTGTGCATCCCAGGTCCCATCCTGGTGTGCTGTGTGTGGCAGGGAGCAGAGTATTGGAGCCTCGCCTGCAGCTAGCCCTGTGCATCCCAGGTCCCATCCTGGTGTGCTGTGTGTGACAGGGAGCAGAGTATTGGAGCCTTGCCTGCAGCTAGCCCTGTGCATCCCAGGTCCCATCCTGGTGTGCTGTGTGTGACAGGGAGCAGAGTATTGGAGCCTTGCCTGCAGCTAGCCCTGTGCATCCCAGGTCCCATCCTAGTGTGCTGTGTGTGGCAGGGAGCAGAGTATTGGAGCCTCGCCTGCAGCTAGCCCTGTGCATCCCCGGTCCCATCCTGGTGTGCTGTGTGTGGCAGGGAGCAGAGTATTGGAGCCTTGCATGCAGCTAGCCCTGTGCATCCCAGGTCCCATCCTGGTGTGCTGTGTGTGGCAGGGAGCAGAGTATTGGAGCCTCGCCTGCAGCTAGCCCTGTGCATCCCAGGTCCCATCCTGGTGTGCTGTGTGTGACAGGGAGCAGAGTATTGGAGCCTCGCCTGCAGCTAGCCCTGTGCATCCCAGGTCCCATCCTGTTGTGCTGTGTGTGGCAGGGAGCAGAGTATTGGAGCCTCGCCTGCAGCTAGCCCTGTGCATCCCAGGTCCCATCCCCACATCTGCACTGGAGATTCCCCCCACGTCTGCTCAGCAGGAGGGTGATGAAAGCAGTCAGGGTACATGGATGTTTATGGACATGCAGTTACTTACTGTCTGCTACACCCTCACTGAGAGACACTTGAAGACCTCAAGTGAAGGATTTAATGGTGATCTGCAAAACATTATTTCTAACAGTTTAATGCACTTAACTAAACCACGAGTTTCCCCTATCATAACTCACATACAAATATGGGAAATATCAAGCAGAGAGCACAGAGGAGAACTCTCTCTCTCTCACACACACACACACTGACAGACACACACACACACACACACACACATATGTGTGTATGTATATATATACACACACACATATATACATAGGAGTGCACACTTTGAGTGTTAGGGGTGCACAGGCACCCCCTAATGCTGTGCCCACCAATTTGAACACCTCCCTGCCGCTAGCAGTACCAGCAATACTTTTTTTTTACCAAAGACTTGCTAATTAAAATAAGCACCAATCAATCAAATTTGTGTTTTGCATTATTAATTGTACTAGACCATTGTCATATCACTACATACCTGTGTCACTCATATATGTTTTTGACTTTATTTGCGTGGACTGTTACACAGAGTAATTACAATACGAAAACTGAACTAGGCCGGAGATTATGGTGCGGCTGAGACATTTTATATTGTAGTGAGTGCCAATAAATGATGGTAGACCAATCTGATGATCGGTGTTATACACACCCATTTGAAGGTGCACCCCCTAATAAAATGTGCCGCGCACGCCTATGCATATATATATACATGGTTCTGTGTGTATGTGTGTGTGTGCATGTAATATACAAATAATCAAATAAATAATGGGGTTTTAGTTCATGAATTGATCAATTCATGAACTAAAACCCCATTATTTATTTGATTATTTGTATATTAAGGTGAGTTAGTTTAATATGCTGAGTGCTGAGTCACCTGTATTTGTATATAGTAGAGTATGTGGTCAAAGGCAGCTTCACCCCAACTTGGTAAGGGGTGTGGTACAGGATCCCGACAGTCATTAGCCCGACGTCGGGATCCCGACTGGCCCGTCTGGCCGGACTGCCCTATGGCCCACTGTCAGGCACATTGCACTTGAACATTATTGGTATGTTGGAATAAATGTACTTTGCAAGCAAGAAGACCAGTGAGTGTCCTCCTACTTTTTTTCAAATTATGTTGGTTATACTGGATTTACCTGGATACCTGAGCTGACACCTCGGCATTGGATTTTGGTTGAAGTAGATATGCATGTATGTGTTTGTGTACGTGTGAATGTATATATGTATATATATTTGGGCCAATCAGCTCCTAACTGCCATGGTACAGACTGGGTTTGGAAAATGACAGATATGAGCTGATTGGCTGGTTGTTCATCACTCTCCATTTTATCACTTTTTGAAGCTTGATATACATATCTCTCTCTCTCTATACATCCATCTGTGTCCTTCAAAATACGTTCCCCTATATAATGTGATAATGTGTGTACATATAAATATATAAACCATGTATACAGTAAGTGTGTCCATGAACTATATATATATATATATATATATATATATATATATATATATATCTATCTATATATATAGATATATATATCTATATATATATATATAGATATATATATATATATATATATTTATATATATAGATACAATGGATGCTGGGTACCACTTGTAAGAAAAATTACTTCAAAAGCCCAAAAGGCTTTTGTTAGTGGGATAACTGTGCAGAGTTTGTATATTCTCCCCATGCTTGCGTGGGTTTCCTCCGGGTACTCCGGTTTCCTCCCACAATCCAACAATATACTGGTAGGTTAATTGGCATCCAACAAAATTTACCTTAGAATGTGTGTGTGCGTGTACATGTGGTAGGGAATATAGAGTGTAAGCTCCACTGGGGCAGGGACTGATGTGAATGTTCAAATATTCTCTGTACAGCGCTGCGGAATATGGGGGTTATTCTGGTTGGATGCTACACAGTAAAACATCAGTCTCCGTGCGAATGCAGCCCTGTTACGAACGCACCAGAATAAGGTCCTATGTGTGCGCTATATAAATAACTGGTAATAAATAAATGATATATATAAACACACACACACACAGACACACACACACACACACGATGCCCCATTTTTTTCTCTCCATGCTCACCGTGTTCTGGAGAGGATTGTAGGCAATATACAAGTAGTGTGAAAATGCAGAAATATAACAGAAGGTTAGAACCTGGCAGAGACTCATAAATTAATTTTATTCTACTGTTTTAATGTTAACAGCTAAATGAGTTTCCTGTCTGGCAGAGAATGGGCAAGTCTAACAGCTGGCCGAGAGGTGTGTGCATTCATAAGAAACAATGTCATTGGATTCAAATCAATATTTAATCAAGCAGCTTATGCTATTTATAATGACTCTGATTAAGGTAGAAATACACGAGGAGCGCTGGGTGAACTTCCAAGTGACTGTATTCAGGGAGAGCTGCAATCTGTACGCCAATCCCAACCAAAGGGGACACATTGGATTGGCTAATTACCGTAGTGACATTGAAGACAGCCCTCTGCAAATCCTTAGTATACAGTCATATAGTACCGGTATAGTCAGCTTGTATCTGCATTGGTGTACTGGATGTGACCTGTTATGTATTGTGTATTAACCTTAACAAATGATCTATCTATCTATCTATCTATCTATCTATCTATCTATCTATCTATCTATCTATCTAACCTCTAATCTGTGAACCTGTCCACCTGTGTGCGTAATCAAATTTATAGATTTATTTTAACTAAACTAAGTACAAATTAAAGATGTGTCCAGAAACAAATTATTTAAGTGGTTGATGGGCTGTATACAAGAAATACATAGCTGCATGAAAGAAGACATTTGCATATGCACATTTTGTAAAAACATTTTGGCTCCTCCCACCTATATCCTACATACTACCTCATCCTGTATCCTCCACACTACCTCCATCTGTATCCACCACATTCACCTGTGTCCTGCAGCCTTCCTCAATCTGTATACTCCACACTACCTGATCATATATCCTCAACACTGCCTCATCTTGTATTCTCCACCTGTATCATCCACATTACCTTCATATGTATCCTCCACACAACCTCCAACTGTATCCTCCATACTACCTCATCATGTATCCTCCACACTACCTCCATCTGTATCCACCACATTCACCTTTGTCCTCCACCCTTCCTCAATCTGTATACTCCACACTACCTGATCATATATCCTCAACACTGCCTCATCTTGTATTCTCCACCTGTATCATCCGCATTACCTCCATCTGTATCCTCCATACTACCTCATCCTGTATCCTCCACACTACCTCCATCTGTATCCACCACATTCACCTGTGTCCTGCACCCTTCCTCAATCTGTATACTCCACACTACCTGATCATATATCCTCAACACTGCCTCATCTTGTATTCTCCACCTGTATCATCCGCATTACCTCTATATGTATCCTCCACACTACCTCCATCTGTATCCTCCATACTACCTCATCCTGTATCCTCCACACTACCTCCATCTGTATCCACCACATTCACCTGTGTCCTGCACCCTTCCTCAATCTGTATACTCCACACTACCTGATCATATATCCTCAACACTGCCTCATCTTGTATTCTCCACCTGTATCATCCGCATTACCTCCATATGTATCCTCCACACTACCTCCATCTGTATCCTCCATACTACCTCATCCTGTATCCTCCACACTACCTCCATCTGTATCCACCACATTCACCTTTGTCCTCCACCCTTCCTCCATCTGTATCCTCCACAATATCTGATCATATATCCTCAACACTGCCTCATCTTGTATTCTCCACCTGTATCATCCGCATTACCTCTATATGTATCCTCCACACTACCTCCATCTGTATCCTCCACACTACCTCTATCTGTATTCTCCATATTACCTCCACCTGAAACTACCTCCACCTGTATCATCCACATTACCTCCATCTGTATCCTCCACCCTACCTCCATCTGTATCCTTCATATTACCTGCACCTGTATCCTCCACACAACCTCCATCTGTATCATCCACACTACCTCCATCTGTATCCTCTATATTACCTCCACCTGTATCCTCAAAACTACCTCTAAATGTATCCTTCATTTACCTCCACCTGTATCCTGCACACTACCTCCATCTGTATCATGCACATTACTTCAACCTGTTTCCTCCACATTACCTCCATCTGTATCCTTTACAATACCTCCATCTGTATTCTCCACACTACCTCCACATGTATCCTCCACACTACCTCCACCTGTATCCTCTACACTACCGCCATCTTTATTCTCCACACTACCTCCATCTGTATACTACACACTACCTCCATCTGTATCCTCCACATTACATTATCCTTTGTCCTTTATACCACCTCCAATTGTATCATCCACATTATCTCCACCTGTATCCTCAAAAGCACCTCCACCTGTATCCTCCACACTACCTCTGTCTGTATCCTCCATATTACCTCTATCTGTATCCTCCACAATACCTCCACCTGTATCCTCCACACTACCTCCACCTGTATCCTCCATGTTACCTCCACACTACCTCCATCTGTATCCTCCATACTACCTCTATCTGTATCCTCCACATTACTTCCATCTATATCGTCCACACTAGCTCCATCTGTATCCTCCATACTACCTCCACCTGTATCCTCCACACTACCTCATCTGTATACTACACATTACCTCCATCTGTATACTCCACATTACTTCCACCTGTATCCTCCACACTACTTCTGTCTCTATCCTACATATTATCTCCACCTGTATCCTCCACACTAGCTCCATCTGTATACTCCGCACTACCTCCATCTGTATCCTCCACATTACTTCCATCTGTATCCTCCACACTACCTCTGTCTGTATCCTACATATTACCTCCACCTGTATCCTCCACACTAGCTCAACCTGTATCATCCGCACTAACTTCATCTGTATCCTCTGCATTACTTCCATCTGTATCCTCCACATAACTTTCATCTGTATCCTCCACACTACCTACATCTGTATCCTCCGCACTAGCTCCACCTGTAACCTCCACACTACCTCTATCTGTATCCTACATATTACCTCCACCTGTATCCTCCACATTACTTCCATCTGTATACTACACACTACCTCCATCTGTATCCTCCACATTAGCTTATCCTATATCCTTTATACCACCCTCAACTGTATCATCCACATTATCTCCATCTGTATTCTCGAAACCACCTCCACCTGTATCCTCCACACTACCTCTGTCTGTTTCTTCCATAGTACCTCTGTCTGTATCCTCCACACTGCCTCCATCTGTATCCTCCACACTACCTCTGTCTGTTTCTTCCATAGTACCTCTGTCTGTATCCTCCACACTACCTCCTCCTGTATCTTCCACATTACTTCCATCTGTATCCTCCACACTACTTTCTCCTGTGCCTCCACTCTACCTCCATCTGTATCCTTCACACTACCTCTGTCTGTTTCTTCCATAGTACATCTGTCTGTATCCTCCACACTACCTCCATCTGTATCCTCCACACTACCTCTGTCTGTTTCTTCCATAGTACCTCTGTCTGTATCCTCCACACTACCTCCTCCTGTATCTTCCACATTACTTCCATCTGTATCCTCCACACTACTTTCTCCTGTGCCTCCACTCTACCTCCATCTGCATCCTTCACACTGCCTCCTACTCTACCTTCATTCTACCTCCTCCTGTACCTCCACCATTTTATTTTATTTTTTGATTTTACAATTCATTAATTCATTAATGTTCCTTTATAAACCCTGTTCAAGGAGATTTATCGAAGCTTGGAGAGTGATCAAGTGGAGAGAGTTAAAGTACCAAACAATCAGTTCCAAACTGCAAAATGACAGTTAGGAGCTGACTGGTTGGTACTTTATCTTATTTTACATTATATCTCCCCAACCATTGATAAATGAAGCCTTTAGTGCATTTTACAAGCTCCAAGAAATGCTTAATATGTCCGCAAAGACTTATTTTTATTACATCGGTCTCCCCGACTTTATCTTCTCAGCTTTGCGAGTCTACCAAATGACGCCCGACAATAAGCCCTCCCCTCGCACGCCAAGTTTCCCTATGCGCATGTGAATGGATTTTTTCCATTTGCAGCTTGCATGCGGGGCAGATGTAAGCTCTAGCAGCGCCCGGTGTGGGAAGCGACCGGGAAGCTGCCATCCACTGAAGTCAGCTGCCCACCCCCCGCACCTGCGTCATCGGGTGTGGGGGGCAGGCAGCCCCCTGTTGCCCATCGCCGCCACCCCACACCCCCACCCGCACTGCTAGGTGCAAATGGGACGGTGAACAAGCACCAAGCACCCCCGCTCGCACCAAGCATCTGTACATACACATAAATGTCGTGCGAACGCGAAGAGCGATCCAACCAGATCAACCTCGTATGCCCTAAATGCATCAGATTTTCTAACTTCATTCTAACTCCCCCCCCCCCAAAAAAAATCCCCAAACAAACTAAAACCATAACAAGACAAAAAAAAAACACTAACTATATATCTGTATCACAAAACACATAGGATTTCAGTGGCAATACTGTTTCAGTGGATACTCTGCCAAGGAAGAGGCTCTTGAGGATTTTGGTATTAATGAAATAGTTACTTAAGACTAGACTTTGATCCAAGTATCTACAATACATCATTTCATGTTATACAGCCATCATTTCGGTGAACTATTGTATACTGTATACCATGTAGGCTGTCAGATTACTACAGTGTAGTTCATGATTCTTAGCAGCTACTTTTTTTTCACACTTTTGATGAAGCTGAAAGTTCAGAGAGAACAAATACCGCAATGAATGTTTAATACTGTTTATTATGCAGTATTTGGGTTTATGTGTTTTTGGGGTTATTTTTTTGTCTTGTGAGTTGATGAAATCTAAAGTATCTAATTAAAGCCAAGGATTTATTGAATGTTATTCTAAGAGATGTTTCATGTTGTCTCATTGAAAGCCTCTGCAAGGGCGAATATTTGGAATTAGTTTTATCCCAGTTAATCTCAGGGCCTCTTGAATATTGGAGATTTTATCCCGCTTCTTGTAAATAAGGCATAAAAAGGACATATACTACAAAGAGGGCCGGGACGCTAACATGATTTTTATTTTTTTAAATGATGAAAAAACAGGATGTTAAGTAAAAATAAAGATGAATTGGTTTATAGTTCATTTAATACAAAGTGTTAAGATCTTCTGCACATGTATGTTTGCACCCATATGTAAAGACTAATGTGTCCTGCTGTAACACAGGCGCATACACTACTGATGTGTCCTGCTGTAACACAGGCACATACATCATACACTACTGATGTGTCCTGCTGTAACACAGGCGCATACACTACTGATGTGTCCTGCTGTAACACAGGCGCATACACTATTGATGTGTCATGCTGTAACACAGGCGCATACACTACTGATGTGTCCTGCTGTAACACAGGCACATACATCATACACTACTGATGTGTCCTGCTGTAACACAGGCGCATACACTACTGATGTGTCCTGCTGTAACACAGGCGCATACACTATTGATGTGTCATGCTGTAACACAGGCGCATACACTACTGATGTGTCCTGCTGTAACACAGGCACATACATCATACACTACTGATGTGTCCTGCTGTAGCCCAGGCGCATACACTACTGATGTGTCCTGCTGTAACACAGTCCCATACACTAATGATGTGTCCTGCTGTAACACAGGCACATACAGCATACACTACTGATGTGTCCTGCTGTAACACAGGCGCATACACTACTGATGTGTCCTGCTGTAACACAGGCACATACATCATACACTACTGATGTGTCCTGCTGTAACACAGGCGCATACACTACTGATGTGTCCAGCTGTAACACAGGCGCATACACTATTGATGTGTCATGCTGTAACACAGGCGCATACACTATTGATGTGTCCTGCTGTAACACAGGTGCATACACTACTGATGTGCCCTGCTGTAACACAGGTGCATACACTACTGATGTGTCCTGCTGTAACACAGTCCCATACACTACTGATGTGTCCTGCTGTCACACAGGCACATACTGTACATTACTGATGTGTCCTGCTGAAACACAGGCGCATATATTACTGATGTGTCCTGCTGTAAAACAGGTGCATACAGTAATGATGTATCCTGCTGTAACACAGGCACATACACTACTGATGTGTCCTGCTGTCACACAGGCACATACTGTACATTACTGATGTGTCCTGCTGTAACACAGGCGCATACATTACTGATGTATCCTGCTGTAACACAGGCGCATACACTACTGATGTGTCCTGCTGTAACACAGGCGCATACATTACTGATGTGTCCTGCTGTACCACAGGCGCATACACTACCGATGTGTCCTGCTGTAACACAGGCGTATACACTACTGATGTGTCCTGCTGTAACACAGGCACATACATCATACACTACTGATGTGTCCTGCTGTAACACAGGCACATACACTACTGATGTGTCCTGCTGTAACACAGGCACATACATCATACACTACTGATGTGTCCTGCTGTAGCACAGGCACATACATCATACACTACTGATGTGTCCTGCTGTAACACAGGTGCATACACTACTGATGTGTCCTGCTGTAACACAGGCGCATACATCATACACTACTGATGTGTCCTGCTGTAACATAGGTGCATACACTACTTATATTGTGTTTCAACTTCATAATCTGTATTATTTCATAGAGGATGTTCTGTTGTTTTCTTTTTGATAAAAAAAATGAACACAGAGGTTAAGTGGAGGGGAACTGGGTGGTTACTAGTTCCACCTTCACCATGGCTCTGCACAGTAATTCCTTCAGAAAAGCATGTTCCACCACCGACGTCAATAGATGATGCAGGCGGCGGTAGTGTCCCTGATGAACTGTAGCCACCTCTCCCTTTCTCCGATCCTGGTGTCTAAATGGTTCTTCTCCACCTGTGAACCCACCTTCCTAGTACTCACACATGCTGTGTTTGTCAGATGGTGCTCCACCCCCAGACTTCCTTTTCCAGCGCTGAGTGATGTAATATAAATGAGGGGCACTACTGAGATAACTTGAATAAGGGGCAATTCTGTGAGTCATAATGTGAATAAGGTATACTAGTATGTGGTGTAATATGAATCAGGGTCACTACATGTGTTTTAAAGTGAATAAGATTCTGATACTTTATGGCACAAATTGAACTGAATTTGAATTGGAAAACTATTGTGGGCACAAATTTATAGCAACCCTAGCACTGACTTTGTCTCCACCTAATGGGGTGGAGGGTGGGAGTAGATGTCAGGGAAATGAGTTCCACCACCTCTCCTGGACCACTTTAAGGCCCTTATTCTGATTGAGTTGGATGGCTGCGTGTTCGGTCAGACGGCCGATGTATTGTGTTTGCGCATGTACAGAGGCATTTCTGCGCATGTGCGAACACCGCGCACGTCCAAATATGGCGTGAATTCCGCACAGAAAACAATTGGTCAGAACAATCCGAGCAGGGGGTGGAGAGGGGCGTGAAGGGCTGTTTGGGCTCATTACCATATGCATACGCCACTCGTTTCATGGGTGTCCCCTTGAAAACGCTGGGCATATTTAGGGTAATCCGGCCGTGACGCACATGTGGGGGGGCGAACAGCTGACATAGCCGGATCCCAGCTGCCCACCCATATCCCTGCGTTCGCACGTAGAAACATCCAAGTGGTCTGGAGCACTCAGAGCTGTCTGACCACTCAGTCCATCATTCGATGGTCGGCGACCATCGGAGGATGGGGGAGGTTCCCACAGATGGGGGAGTTCTTCACATAAAACATCCACTCGCGGTCCATTCACTCTGCGTCTTACCGCATTCGGACGATGTGAGCGATCCGTACGGTAGGCGGGGCTAAGAACACTCGGTGGCCGTCCGAAAATACGCATCCGTCCGAGTCAACTAGAATAAAGGCCTAAGCCCTGATTGAGCTTGAGATATCAGCTGCAATGTGTCAACTGAGTTTGAGTAGATAGGGCTTCTCAAACTCAACGACTGCTGCGTAACGAGCGGTACTGAATTAGCCCCATCGAGTGAACTTTTTTTTTTTTAGGGTCAGTAAAGTATTTTATTTATTTATTTTTAAATAAAAACAACAAAACAGCAACATAAACAACAACAACAACAACAACAAATAGTAATACTAATACTACTACTACTAATAATATTTCAGCTATTTTGACCAGTGTGTAAACTATAAAGTGACCATTTTCATTTGATACATTACACGCAAAGCTAACTGAACACTCTGGCAAGTGATCACTTCCAGAAGAATGGCAGTGATTGGCGAATGAAGAAACCATACGAAGCACATGCCGATATAATGAGGGAAACTTCCTTGAACGTTTTTTTTTTCTTCTCAAACACATGCACCATCAAAAGAGACTAAGGTTTTCTTCATGAATGCGTAGCAGTATTTTTTTGTACTGCGGGCACCAGCTGACCTCATTTATTCCACTCTGGGTGTAATTTAAATATGCCTGAAATAATTTCTTTAGATTGAAGTGGCCATAAATGTATCCTCAGTGTATAAGTAATCAGGCATAAACGCAAACCAAACATTCATGTCTTTTTTTTTTATCCAGGTGAAACACTCTATACTGATGTCTTTAGCAAATGCATAACAACCTGGGCAATCCTATTTCCTGTTTAGCGTTGCAGACCTGGGAGATCAAGTAAAAAGGTGCTATGTGGCTGCAGCTAAAGCCAGAGGAATGGGGGGAAGAAAAAGCAATTTGCTAACACAGCAATGGCAGCGCGTTTTACAGCCAATGTCTGCTCGGAGCTATGAAGGTTGATTTACGTCGCAATCAGATAAAAACACTTATATCTTGAAAGGAACTTGTTCTCGATTTCTGAATTAACTATGTAGTTAGTGTAGTTTTACTTGTTTTCCTTTAAATATAAGGCCTCCATTTTTAAATTCAGCTACGTCTAACGACAGAGGAGCTCCTTTCTGCCCTTCAAAGCCGAATGGTTTTGATTTTTTGACGTTATATATAGAGTTTAAGAAATTAGGCACTAAAAATTTGGAGAGGGAGGTGGTATTTGGCTCGGGGTGACTGCTCGCTAAGCCAAGGGTGGGTATTTTATAGTGTTTAGTGCAACTTCTTCAGGCTCAGGCTTATTGCATGTACTGTTGTGTGTTTCCAAACCGGAGATTTATCCAGGAAAATACGGCTGGCTCGTTCGCTTTCGGGGGTTTTGAGAAGGGTGTACGAATTCTATTGGCAGGTAAATAAACATGATACAGTAAAAAAAAAAAAATTATAATAATAATTTGGGTAAATAGAATTTTTTGAATGTAGTTCTTTGAAACCACTATGCGCATTTATTTTTTAAGTCATATTTGTCTTGCACACTTTTTTCGGGATCAACCGGTATGCTACCTTAAATTAATAATAACTACTTCTGCGGAATATTCATTCTGGATCCAAATTCATATTAAGGAGAAGCAATTAACCCTTTCAGTGCCAACATCACTCTGAGAGTTGTTTAAAATATCCGATAAAAAATGTTAGCGTCTCTCACATGTGCTATATAAATTCAAATAATAATAAAAAAAAATGCATAAAAAAAGATTATATTTCCTGTACAAGGTAAACATTACAGGTCATTATGGCGAATACAAATGTTTGCTTGGCAATTTTGACACCTATGTTGACAAATTCACTTGGCACTCAAAGGGTTAAAGGTCATTATTTCTGTCGGCATAATAACATATGAACAATTCAACATTGATGGCATTCATCAAATTCATTGTAGCAATATATCATGGAACTTTATTGATACATTGTAGTTCATTTATAAGCCACGAAGGGTCTAGATGTGTACAGCCAATCAGCGCAGTTGTTTCACATTCTCACCAATCTGAATCCTATGTATGAACAGTATATCAGTAAGGTATCTGATTCTTGTGGAACCAGTCACGGGTTCAAATACAGGGTGTGACACTTGCAAAAATTATGTTTAGAATAAAGAAAGTGTAATGTCTATAGTCCTGCTAGGAGAGTGGAGTCAGCCACAGAAATGATAATGATGACCTTCAATTAACTGATTTAAACCTGTAGGGTAGAAGAGAGGTGCCCCTTAGGAACAGGAGCCCGGCGGCAGATGACTCCATTGCCTTCCAGAGTTACGCCACTGCCTCCAGCTGTTGTTGAACTACACATCCCAGAATGCTCTTCTGCAACAGTTTTAGCATGGCCAAATAGCAATACTGTAGCAGAGCATGTTGGGATGTGTAGTTCAACAACAGCTGAAGGGCCAATCCCTGTTCTAGAAGGTGCTAAATAAATGAGAATTAGAATCTGATTGGTTGCTATGCGCAACATCTCATCTTCAATTTGTCCATGGTTCTCAAACACAACTCCACAGGTGTTTCCAGACTGCTCAAGGATATGAGGAGGGTTACTCAATTACCCTGACTCACCTGGGGAGTTTATGTCTGGGGAACATGCCGGCCACGCCCAATTATAATGTATTGTGTATGGATTTGAATTACAGGACGTGATTTTATTTATTGCTTCCTTCGGTTGTAGTGTCTCTGGTTTGTTTTGTTGTTCTTATGTGTGTGCCAATAATGACATAAATAAATAAATAAACAAACCAAATATTGAAAAAAAGAATGAACATTTCAGTTATAAGAAGAGACCTTTTTCAGGTTACAAATAATGGGTTCAAAATTTCAGCTTGCGTTGGACCAGTGACCTAACAAGGGGCGGGCCCAGAAGGGACTTGCTGTGACAAGCCTGGTAGAGGCGGACCGCCCCTCCCCTTTCAGAGAACGGCAGAAGGTGGCATGCATTCATCCCCTGGAGCAGTGAGGGAGATGGAAGGTGGGGGAGCAGGTACTTTTTACCCAGGCCGTGTCTGCTGGAGGGGCCCAGGTCCCCCGTTAGAGGATGCCGGGCAGTGGGGAAAGAGAAGACAGGCTGTCGCAGCACAGCCTCTCTCCCCTGCTCAGCATGCGCTGGTCAGTGCCATTTGCTGACTGGGGGGAGAGGCAGATGCAGCAGCAGCATGTCCTCTCTCTCCCTCTTGTTTACTTTTTTTTTCATGGGGGTGTGGCCACGCTCCATCCCGGAGGCCCCGCTCAGTGACCATGCGCCCTCCATTTTACCGAGGCCCAGCCGACCTGTCGGCAGCCCTGCCCTTGAGGTGTTGCAGGGTTTAAGCTCTTTTGCATCATGGCTGACGCCCAACCAGGACTTCTGCGTTGTGTTCTATCTTCAGGAGATTTTCATAGCTCCTCCTCTGCCATCGAACTGCCTCTCGCCACCTCGCATTGTTATATTAACTGGCGCAAGGGGGTGGGTCAATGGCCATCTTGGATTTCATGACTGAGGCACTATGTTTGCACTACCAGTATGTGATGGAGGCTTGCTGGCACCTGTAGTCCTCCTGTAAAAGACAATACAGCTATTGCATAAATGGACTATGAACTCTCTCCTCCATCTGAGAACTGGAAGAAGGTCTTACAGGTCGTTGAATCAAAACATGAAATCTTTGGCTCATCATGCAGGGATTTTAGTGGCAAGCATACCCTTACACCCCTAAAAATAGCTTTCAACTCCCCATGCTTTTAAAGGGAAATCTCTCTCCATAGTGATCATTCAGAGAGGGTATGACATTGGCTGGCCATAGGGTTTGCTCTCTGCCCTCTACCACTTTAGTGCATTACGGTCCTCAGTGTCCTTCATCATCTTCACATCCCCTTATATCTACATTCATAGTTACTATCTCATATTATTAATTCATACCCAACATCAATTTTCAATGACATTGGCAAAACGAACGTCCAGAAATATTTTATTTTGAGAAATACATAAACAGAGCTGTAAGTAGACTTGTTTGGTGCCCTTGGCCAGAAAGCTCACTCCCCTCACCCATCGCCGATATCGGTAACAAAATCACCTGCCCCCCGCTCTGTACATGCAGCCGAGAACTAGATAGTCAAGATTGAGCTGCGTGTACAGACTGCGGTGGGGTTTGTTAACAATGCGTGGAAGCAAGCATCGTTATCGACATTGAGTGTACACACTGGACAATTTCGACTATATATATATCGCCAAGTGTTCGCCCACTCTCATGGGGAGTTTGTCATTCTGTTCCATAACCCATTATTTGGAATCAAAGCAGTCATATCCAGGAGCCTTTACATTGTCCGACAACTTCTGTCGTATCCTCCTTTATTTAAAACACACATTTCAAAATATTAAAACACCTGGGACTCAAACCCATCACCTATTACACAAATACAGCAAAGTATATTGCAAATTCCAGCATAAATTATGAAGTATATTAGAAAAACTAGATCATATATATATTCTGAATCAAGTATCTATCTATCTATCTATCTATCTATCTATCTATCTATCTATCTATCTATCTATCTATCTGTCTATTCCTAATCAATCATCTATCTATCTATCTATCTATCTATCTATCTATCTATCTATCTATAGTATCACATGTATTATGTTACACTTGAAATATGTATGATACATGGATTAAGTCATACGTGATGTACTTTGTTTAGTCTGTGAGTAATGCAATTCACCTGATTGCTGTTCAGTTACCATGACAACAATGACATGACCTCACAGTCTCCCCCTCTGATGCACTCTCTCTGGCTGTACAGTGATGCTCTCAAGTGTCTTGTTTGCTGACTGACAATTACTCTAAAGACAACAGGTCAGACTAGTTGCTAGAATGCACAATGGTGCAGGGAGCCTGGGAGCAATCAGCTCCCTCTGACATGTTCAGTGGGAATCACATTATGCTGTCCCTGGTTGGAGCATTGCTCTAACCAGGGACGGGCAGTCAGGGGAGGCCGTGCCTCCCGTCACTAATGATTAACATAATAAAATAATACAAAGAAAATACTTTGTCATACTTCATAATTTATCATAATATGCTTTATTTTACTCTAAACATTTTAATCTCAGAATTTTCATTGTTAATTGGTTTCGGAGGCACTGAGAGCAGTGCCTCCGACTATCAATGTAAAAGGTCCAGAAACAGGGGACGGGGCCAAGCTGCAGGCTGTAAAAGCCTGATAGAAATACTGTATAAGAGGCACCTACAGAAGTGCCTCAGTGACAGGGACATGCTTTCCGCCTATTTAAAAGCACGTCACTGTCACTGAGGCAGATGTGATTGGGCATCAGATCCTCTCACCTTGGTTCACAGCACTCCTCAGTCACACCTGCACTAGCCCGGGCTGAACATCCTGCTGCCTCGCAGCCCGGGCTCACAGCTCACCCAATAGCGCCTCACCAATCACTGTCCTCACCGCAGGCCACTGGCTCGCACAGGCATCTGCTATCAGATTAGAAATAGAATTAAACAACATTTTAAAAAAATATTGGCGCAGATGTATTAAGCCTGGTGAAGTGATAAAGTGGGAGGTGATAACAAAACAGCCAATCAGCTCCTAACTTCTAAGTTTCAGGCTGTCAGTAACTTGAGTGTGCGACATCACGGCATATTGCTTGGAACTCTTCCCGGCCTCTGTGATTGTAATGACTGGGTAATGTCATTAGCATCCTTGGTTATGTAATCAGTGGTCCTTTCTGGAAGTGTTCCGGTGAGGTAAGTGATTGAGTGCATTCTGTGACGATGTTGCAGGTTGGACGGAGAGTTTATTGACATAGGGCTCTATTTAAGCATTAGACATAAGCCTTTAGCAATTTTTAAAGGGTCTGTGTCCTCCGTTATGTATTTAACAAAGCTCAGTTCGCTTCTGTTTGTAACTGTAGTCAGTGTCAGATTACCAAATAGGCAGAGCAGGGACCCGGCCCTGTGCCTTTTAGGGGCCCCGCGACAACGGATCAGAATAATATTGATTTGATCTTGAAAGATGGCCAGATGTATCAAGCTGCAAAAAGTTATATACTAATCAACCAGCCAATCGGCTCCTAACTGCCGTTTTCAAACCCAGCCTGTAATGTGACAATTAGGAGCATACTGGCCAGTTGTTTATCACTCTCAACGTTATCACTTTTTGAAGCTTGATACATCTAGCCCTAAGAAACAAAAACTTTACAGTAAAGACTCTATAGAGTCAATAATGTATGTAGGTGTGAAAATTGGCATAATATAAGCTTGTTTACACAACATTTTTATTTGAATGTATATAACAAATGTGAGCGACGCTGGTATTTTTAGCGGATATTTTGCACATCTCTTTGGCGCTCAAAGGGTTAATGTAATGTACCCATTAACAACTTAAAGTACATAAACCATAGACATCAGATTCATATTAAGGTTCCCAGACTGTTGGTTAGTAAAATGGAAAATGTATTAGGAGATAATTGCCAAGGGTATAGTATAACTCTTTACCGGCAATTGAGATTCCGATGGTCGTTTATCCGACATCGGAATCCTGACTGTCAGGAGACCAACAGGGGGCAAGCGCATTCAAGCCCCTTGTAGGCTAAATGCGCTCTTTATCTTTTCTATTCGCCCTTGGATCCCCAAGAGGGAAGGATTCCATGTAAGTCAAGATTCCGGCTGTTGGGCTCCAGATAGTCTAGACTACGATGTCAGAGGAACGACCGTCTGAATCCCATCTCTTGGTGAGGCATCCGGCACCCTTCAGCAACTGGGGTCCAAACATTTTTGACTGCCTAGTGGACTTAACAGGGTTTATTCAGACACTGACTTCAGCAACATCTATAGATGGCATTTGCGGTATAGTCCCCAATGCCGGCAATGACGGCCCGTGGAAAAGACTTTCCGGTTTAAGTGAAGCCTTCAAGGCTTTGCTGAATCTCCACTTGGTGGAAGCACAATGCACATATATAGTGCTCATTGAGTGTGAGTAAGTAAAACTGTGTTATTAAATGCAATATGTTGAAGGCAATACGTACCGTTACCCTTAGACTTCCTGGTTTAATCATTAGATGATAAATGTTCAGTCTTCCACCATCTTTTTTTTCCATTATCTTCAATATCTAAAGACCACTAGACAAGGAATGGAGAAAACATATTAAAGCACAATACTCAGATTTTAAACTGTGAAAGGTGTACCATATCTTTGTATCAAGCCGCCGATAGATGTAGGCGGGGAAACGCGTCAGGTCTGCACACTTTTATCCATCTAAAGCCGGCCGGCACATAGGAGTCTGACTTGAACCTGGGCTGAAGTCTTTCAAAACCAAGGTACTCCGGCACTTACCGGGTCATTACAGCAATCACTTCAGCATTATCCCTCTAATCGGATACACTGTCTCAACATGCATTAAGTGACTGAATTCAGTGGACTATTCATTGTTTTTTTTTTAACCAGACACAAAGAAACCCCCTTGATCCCTGATTTTTAGCCTTTTTTTTACATATCTTTTCAAGTCTTTTTTTTATTTTATTTTTATTTTTTTCCCATTACTTTCACCAGATATATAATTTTTCTGATCCATAAATTTTTTTTCCTTCTCCTTTTATTGTTGTATCGGCCAATACATATAAACTATTAAATGTGATTATATCAATTGTTCTTTTTATGTATGTTTTATCAATGCATTAATATCAATGTCATATTAACTATAATTAATTTTACTGGCTCTTACTATTATTTATTTTCACTTTTCAATATTACCTATACCGAGTGGTTCCTAGCGCTACTTCCATTGGTTCTATCTTGTACCATACAAGTATCTATGCAACCCCACCAGTGCGTCTCACCCTATAGTGTGATCAGAATACATACGGATAGCTGCCGGTTGGGTTGCCGGTGTTCAGAAGACCAACAGAGGCATCCCAATGGGCAGAATCCCGACAGGGGCTGGGTAAATGTACTTTACCCTACCCCCTTACCCACCAAAGAAGATGTCTAACCCTAACCGTCCATCTGCTGCCTAACCCTAACCTTCCCACTTTAGTGCCCAACCCTAATTCCCCCTTTTAAGTGCCTAACCCTCTCACTTTGCAGTCTATCCCTAACCCTCCACCCAAAACTCTAACCACACATAAAGGAAAAACCTAGCCCCCTCCACCGTGCCCTAACCCTATCAGTCCATGGCATACTTCCGACTGGAATTTAAGTGATGCTGGGATTCAAGCCCAGGAATGTGACCGCTTGATGGTATTCCGGCCTTGGGCTTTTGACTGTCAGAAGCCCGACTGTGATCATTTAAAACTTCTGTAGAACCTTTGAGTGAAGACCGGTGGTTATTGGAAGAGGGCGAACTTGTGAATTGCACTCACGTATACTATATATTTAATTTTCTTAGAATACTCTTTGGTCTTCATTTTTACCGCTTTCCTTCTGAATCACAGTATGACCAATGTTATTTGAGCTAGTGGCGTAACTCTCGGAGACGTCGGAAACACTAGCCTCCGAGCTGGGTCCTCCAAGCAGGAAGGAACAAGGGGGCTGCTGAACTAGAACAGATCTCTCTCCATTTATTTCATAGTGATTTGCCATAGCCACTGCTGACTGATGTCCCTGCTCACAAGCCCCCTTGGTGGCCCGCTCGAGATGAAGAGTCCTGGAAAGTATGGTAGCAGCAGCAGAGTTGGGCACAACTGCTGTTTTATATGATAAAAGAAAGGAGAGCAGATGTTGTTTTAAGTCAATGTATGCAATACGAAGTGCATATTCACCAACATCTAGTAAGTAAGTAAGTTTTATTTATATAGCGCACTTTCTCCAACAGGACTGAAGGACTCAACATCTACCACTGGGGAGTTCCTGAGATAGGAGTAGCCCATCCCAACGACCACTTAGAAGCAACATACTTGCCCACTAAGCTGTACTACTGTATATGTCGACAGATGTAAGCACATATGTAGTCTGGAACCGCAGAGCGGAGGCAGCCTTATATTAAGCTCTGGGCATTTCCTATCCATAAAATCTGCCTTTTTTGAATTATTCAGTATAGAGGAGGTTCACTGAAATACAATTGTTATGGTTCTAGCTTTCAACTGTGTAAACTTGGAGCTTCCACAGCACCGGATTTGATTTGAATACAAAAAAAATATAAAAAATCATTTTTTTCTTTTTCTTTTTAAATTTGCACACGGGTAAAGTATAATTGATGACACACAATAATCAGGTGTGCATCCAAAGTTTTTTTTATTGTATTGCTGCCCATACACTTGTGAGATATTGTATACAATCATTCGATTTCGACCAATTCTGGCTGATAAATCGAATGATTGTAAGGGACTTTTCGACACGATGCGCGGGCACGCCCACGAATGTCGCGTCAATAGATATTATGTGCTGCACTTAATATCTATCGAATTGTAGGGGCTGTCTCATGTGGTTTTTAACCACATGCGATCGCTCGAATACAATCCATGGGTGGGGGGCGGAGGGGACGCATTCAGTGGTGTGGGGTTTGGGGAGAGGGGGCCCTAGGGACTGCTGGCGGCGTACCTGCGTCTCGTATCAGGGGGCGGCGGAATAGTGTAGCGCTTGCGGGCGGCCGGAGCCAGTGGTGGCGGGAGAAAGAACACTGGGCTGCCCTGTGATTGGTTGAGAGAGTTCAGCCAATCACAGGACAGCCCAGTGTTTTAAACAAATCTGCCACCACCGCTGACTCCCGCCGCCCGCAAGCGCTACTGCTAGCATACACTGCTCCGCCGCCCCCTGCCCACCCTCTTCCAGCACCCGATGTGCCATCGGAAGATGGCATGCGACATCGGGCGCTGACTTTTGCACCCAAAAATGTGATCGGATTCGATGGACATCGTACTTCGATGTCACATCGAATACCATCGCAAAAGTGTACGGGCACCATCTGTTTTAAACACGTGGGAAAATCCATGTGTGCAGATTCTCTCCCTGCAAGGTTTTTTTTAGAAGTCGTGCTCCGCCACTGTCTGCTACTCTCTACAGCGAAGCCTGGCCGCGCAACTGTTGAGCTTTTAAAACAATGTTACTGTTTGCCTACGTAAAGTAAAACACCACCTACTTCCATACTTGTAGGGATTAGAAAACAAACAGGTTCAAATATTATCTGAATGTCTACAACTGTACTTATTTGAGGGTAAAGAAAAAAAATTGTCAGGACTTCTGTACTGTGTATTGTGATCGAGCGGTGAGAGGGTAAGCCCTACAATAATGCAGTAAAATCTCCCGTCTGTTTACTTTAGTTTAAAGCGTAGTAAGCTGCTATCCTTAAAAGCAAACAATTAAATGCATTCACTAATCCCGCGACACACAATATATGATTATACAAGCGCCCTTGAAGAAACATTTGCTTTTTCAACAAAAATAAAAATATAAAAAATATATATATATACTGTGTTTGAATATCGAGTTTTTTTTTTTACCCTGTAACGCATAATGCTGCTGGGACAGAGAAGCGTAGCGATGTCAGAAGCATGAAAGATTAGCAGAAAGACATGCAAAATACAATCCATATTTATTATATAAATAATGTAATCCTTCCAGCTATGCACTAAGTGCCTCATGGTGAATAGCCCAGACTGTTGTGAACATAAAACAATGACACTCGCTCACAATCGGCAGACATATAATTACGCACAGGAATTTTTTTGTAGCTATCTCAGCGGATGACGAATAAATAGGGGCGTGAAGTTTTTCTATTTAAAAAAAACTCATATTTAGGATCTCTCTCAATATTAATGTAGACACCTATATAGGAGGCATACATGCGTGATGAGGTGCTGCGTCACCATTGGCTAGCATTACTTCACAATTATTATGCGTCCCCTCACGGGGCTCGCTGCGCTCACGACGCTTCGGGCTCGGTGGCTCGCTGCGCTCGCAACACATTATAATGGCATGCGATGCGACATTCAAATTGTACACTCTTCCCGGGAAAAGCCTCAAATCGGGTCCATTGCATGCCATCGCATACCATCGCATACCTTAATTAGTGGTATGCGATGCGACGGGTGCCGTGATAGTACACAAGTACCAAAAAAAAACTTTTATTTTTTTTAGCTAAAAGTTTTGTGCATGGGAGTGGGGTAGTGCTGCAGCTTCACCTATCTGCCAATGTGACAATGATTAATGGTGCTGAGCATCAGGAGCCAAGGCACACTGTCTGCACAAGTGTGCAATGCATTACTGGAAGTTGACTAAGTCCCATGAGATTTTGCACAAGAGGTCAGAGGCTAAGTGGCTTGTGCTGAGCTCTGCTTGGTGGAGCTCATCATATGCTTCTCAGGCCCATGAAGGACAGCAGCAGCAGTGCCCTCATCATGGGAGGGTTTTTAATCAGAGGCAGCGCTGAGCATTTCAGGACTCCTAAACATTAAGGTACAGAGGGACAAACACAGGCTTTTCATGTGGTAATTTTATGTATATATATATATATATATATATATATATATATATATATATGTTTATATTAATCCCGCCCTGCAGTTACCCATTGACAAAGGCTTAATCTGGCCCTGAACGCAGGGCACTGTTAGGTGCCGCTCAGCATCTATTCAGTGGGCTCTCCCAACTGTCCGCCCCCATTGAATGCCAGGATCCTGACTCCTGGGATTCTGAACGCATCACAAACGGACCGAATGAGAAAAGTTAAAGTGATTTCTCTACTCTCACACTTGGGCTTGATTTGGCTTCTTGTGGCCGAATCCACACAGAATTTATTAAGAAAAATATATGAACTAGATGAGCCTGTGTTTTCCTGTGACCCTACTAAATATGTAACTGTGTAAGTTGCAGTTACGGCCTCGGTTAGAGTAAGATTAGAAGTGAGCAGATAGATTTGGCTTCTGTTCAGTTTAGCCTCAGTGACTTTAGGAACTGCGCGGTCTAGTCTATGTTATGAAATCCAGAGAAAACGTCTTAACGGAACCTGTACGCAGTGAAAGTATACAAAAGCTTTTAAACGGAGGCACATTTGAAAATGGATTTCAGACAGATGGGGGAAATTTACTGACGTACGGGAATATGGCCGATCCGCAGTATGAATGGATGCAGGTGGGATCGGCCGTATTCCAGGGAAAATACGAATCGCGAATGGGGCAAATTTACGAATCTGACGTATTTACCTGATTCATATTTTTGGATGGCGTATTTAATTTGTGTTTGCAGCCATATTTAATGGTGGACAATTACATACGATGGGGCAGCATCACACGGATCAGACAGATCCGTACAATGCTGCCCTGTGTAAAAAAAAGAGGGTAAATCATCTCTGTAGAATCCTTAGGGGTTACCTGTCAAAAGAAATTATACTCAACATGTCCTCCGGTGTAGATCGGTCCGCTTAGTTCCCGGTAGGAATCCACGGGTGTAAAAATAACAAACCACTGACCCGAGCCCATACGAACAAGAGGAGCCGCAACTTGGTTTACACTTGCAGCTCCTTCACGGGTCCTCCCCCAGCCAATCAGGAGCGGGCGTGTACCCTGGGTTGGTGGAAATTGTTTATGGTCAACGTAATAGATAAAACCAGTGCTTGTGGCTTCCAATCACAAAATATGTGAACAAACAGAAGCAAATTCTGTCCGTCATCACAACATTGAACCTAGTGAAGACATAGGGGGATATTTAATCCTCCCGCAGCCATTCCTGATGGGGGGAGATGGCTGTGAACCCCAATTCAATGCTGTCTTCCCGAAAGCGTTGAACAGGGGATCTCGGCAGAACGAGCCCGAATTCCCAAGCAGCCGAGCACATTCTGCCTAGAACGGCTTAGAATTGATGAGATCCTGGCCGATACCCGGCCAGGGTGGGACATTGAATCCCCGCCTGCAAATTCTCGGTCGAGCAGACCAAGAACGGGACAGAGTCACAGCTGTCGGGCCAGCCTAATAGTCGTGGCCTAACATTGAATACCCCTCCAAAGAAACAAAATCTACTAACTTTTCTAGGGGAAGAAAGTTGTTTTTTTCTGCGCCTGGTGATGTATATGTAGCAGCTCTGTGAATAATTGGATCATAAATTAGTATAAAACAAAGCGCTATGTAAATAAAGGAAAATAAATTGCAATGCTCATTAAAATATATACCAAAGAGATAATTAATGTTTAAGCTCGTTTTAGTTTTTTTGGGGAATAATGCAGTTTCCGTGCTTTGGACTATATGAATTAGCCGTATGGACTGCGGAGATCGACAGACTAG
The DNA here is from genome assembly GCF_055691185.1 of Crinia signifera. Lineage (NCBI taxonomy): Eukaryota > Metazoa > Chordata > Amphibia > Anura > Myobatrachidae > Crinia > Crinia signifera. The sequence continues at coordinate 24,562,642 of NC_139220.1, forward strand.
CTATCCCTTAAGCCGTGTACACACGGCTGCGATAGGGGCTGAAATTGCTGGGAATATGGTCGCTGGCGACCATATTGCCAGTGATGGGAGTGTGCCCTGGCGATAAATCGCTGTTTGCAGGAGCTTGCTCCTGCGACCAGCTGATTACCTCTGCGGCACCGCCCGGCAGAGGTTCCCTTTCATCAGCGACCATCTCTGGCTGCTGCTGAAAAGGAGACACTGGGCAATATATATAACCTATAAATTAATGTGTTTTATATATGATTTAGTAGCATTTTAAAGGTAAACAAATTGGGTATGGGTCCTGATAGAATGTTATTATGGAAAGAAAATACCTTATGCTTCATTTATTCTATTTTCTTTGGGATATGTTGGGGATGAAATATGATGCAATAATCTGTAACAATTCATTTATCTGTGATTCTCGTTAAGGCCCCCATACACTATACGATTTTGGGACGATTTCATCCGATTTCGGCACTTTGGGCCGATAACCGGATGAAATCGCCCCAAAATCGCAGGTGTGTGATGTATGATCCGATCCGATGCGCGGTCCCGTGCGCATCGGACCGGATCAGGGAGGTCGGACGGTCAGCACATAAGATCATCCGACCTCCCTGTATGCTATGCATATGCCTGCCCACCTGTCAGGCATATGCATGCAGACACCGGGGGGCGGGGGAGCACGGCGGGCAGACACACTGACCTGGCTGGGCAGCTGTGATCACAAATAGCAGCTCTCTCAGCCAATCACAGAACGGCCTGTCATTTGACAGGTATTTTGAAAATCTAATAGCCGCCACTGTGCGTCCCGTCCCGCAGCGGCAGCGCTGCTATTTGTGATCACAGCTGCCCGGCCAGGTCAGCATCACTCGCCGCCGCCCGCCCCCACTACTGCCGCCGCCCGCCCCCACTACTGCCGCCGCCCGCCCCCACTACTGCCGCCGCCCGCCCCCACTGCTCCTCACCGCCCTGCAGCTCCCCATTTGTTTTACATGTGATAAATCGCAAGCGATTTATCACATGTAAAAACTGGCTCATCAAGTGCCAAATTGTATTTGAGCCTCCCGGGGAGCTGCCGGGCGGCTCACAGGAGAATTGGGTCCGACTTGTCCTAAGGACAAGTCGGCCTAATGTATGGGGGCCTTTACTGTTTTCTGTGTCTTTGTCTTTGTAGTTATCTTTACAAGATAAGAAACATCTCCTGTTTAGTGACTTAATCCCATTGCTCCACCGTAATCCTTTCAGATATGACATAATTAATCTAGAGCCCTAGAAATGAGCAGGTGTATGTGGCAGGGCTGATACGTGTTACTGGGCCTGACAATGTTGCAGCGTGATTTTCTTGCCATTACAGGCGCTGCAAAGCCTTATGGAGGAATGAGAGTTTATAGGCACTATGAGTGACAGGTAGATAGTAATTGGGTGAGGTAATGGGGGGGTGGATAGACAAAATCAGGCATGTCGAGACTGTATTTTAGGCATGCCGAAGTCAGCACAGCGAATTCCTCCGTAGCTCGGGAGACCTCAGTGCCTTAAGAGAGCCACTGGTCGATGATCGAAATGGGTGTACAAGTTTAAGGGCCACATGGTCCTGAGCTGGGTAATATTCAAGGGCCTATACTGAGAAGGGGAGGAGCTGTGATCAGTGCTGGGTGTGGCTAGATCATGTGGTGTGTACACTCCCAATCAACTCCACTGTTTCCCTAAATACCTTAAAAAAATTAAAAGTTGCATCATTTGTGAGAAAACAAGATATACAAATGTAATACTTATGATTTGTGGCCAACAGTGCTGCCATGATGATGGTCCTATTTTCATATGCAGGCCTGGAACTGTACACCCATACGCCCCATTGGTATTGGGAAACACTTCACATGGCTCTCAAAATGCTCCTTCAAAGATATCGTTGGAGCAGCCTGGACAACGAGTGTGTAGGGGGGGGGGGGGGGGGGGGCTGTAAGATGAGTTGGGTTGGGTCTGATGACAAGTGGGGTTGTCCAGAAGCTCCCAGGCCCTCCCCCAGTAAGATGAAGACTGCTGCTTTGTGCAGTCCCGTAGAGTGTGGTGGGCGGGATGATGAGTGGGCGTGGTGTTGACAAAAGAGGAAAGCCCGGGAAGGGCTTGTAGCAGTAATAGCATACAATTGCAGATTCTGGGTGTGGTATGATGTCAACAGTCATAACATTGACATTCATCTTGTCATCGTGTAGACAAGATCTATTGGATTGTCTAGATATCATTCCTGGTGCCAGGGGGTTCACACCACTCATCCTACACCCATATTTGATTACGTACACATCTGGAGTCCAGCGTCTGTACTGCTGATGCTGGAAAAACCACTTGATAAAGGTAACAGTTGCCATTTTCCCAGTGATACATGTATGGGCAGTACAGATTTGTCTCTGGGAACATCGTGTTCTGGGCCTTGTGCATGCATACTAGAGATTAGTCTCCAGGAACATGCCAGCACATCTTTCAAAAAACCTGCGCACAGCACCGCAGGGAGGAAGAGGCCCACAGAGAAGAGTCAGAACATGGTTCCCTCCTCTCTTAAGCCACCCCTGCTTCATCTCCCAAAAGGTCAAAGTCCTTGACCCAGATGAGGATCATGCTCTGCCCTTTGGAGGTCCTCATGAATGTAAACTGGATTGCAAGGCTCCATAGAGTTTACAGAGAAAGGAGAACTTCCTACTTTCACTTTATAGAATGGACATAAATGATAGGTAGAAGATGCTTGGTTGCTCTGACATTTTCTCTACATGTCTTCTTCAGAATGATTCATATATCTCCCATTTTCTTGCTCAAAGCCCAGTGAACGGAGAGGAAGGAAGTTGTCTTACAATATCAAGGACCGCAGAGAGGTCAAGAATAGTTGCATAACACTTGGATTTGGCAAAGAGTCAGCCATTGATGACTTTGGCCTGGCAAATTTTGTAGAATGAATCAGGTGAAAGCCAGATTGGTCAACGGTCAAGGTCACGGAGAAAATTCCAATTGAGAAGTGTGTTGACACCTTTCTCAAGAGCTTCAGAGGTGAACGGAAGTAAAGAGACTGGATGGTAACTTGACAGAGAGGTGGGGCCAGGAGAGCAATTTTTGAGAAAGGGGAGCATTTTGGTCATCAGAAAAATGGTTCCTCATTGTTTATCTCGACAAGTAGAATACACACTGCAAGACAGGAGTTAATTTACCTGAATGATGCTCTGGCAGAGCTAGCAAGCCTGAACAAGCTGACTGCTGTGAAGTAGAGGAAATATTTCTACTTTGACATTATCTTGAAACTCAAGGACTTTTGACCCATATTTTTCTATTTTTACATATTTTATTTCCAAATATCATTTTGAAACACAATATTTTTATGTTTAAGTAAATGCATTTTTATTACAAGACAAAGGAACGTGGCATTTACTTTTTCTTATCTTTAAAAGCTTTAAACTCACATATTAAAGCTGAGTGATTTACCTTTTGTTAAGCAACTTTATACACCATACAGCAGGCATGTCCATACTATGGCCCTCCAGCTGTTGTGAAACTACACATCCCAGCATGCCTTGCCATAGTTTTAGCATTTCCTAATAGCAAAACTGTGGCAAGGCATGATGGGACTTGTAGTTTCACAACAGCTGGAGGGCCATAGTTTGGACATGCCTGCCATACAGTGTCACTGGGAGGAACTACATAGGGATGTCCAATCTGATTTAACTTTAAAACACAGTGGACATGGGTAGACTGTGTCTAACTAGATAGTCAAGAGGGCAACACCAAATGTTCATCGTGCTCAAGGTCAACATCGACACAAGCAAAAGGCCTGGACTCCAGTTGGAAGTGGCAAAGTTGAGCGCAGTGACAGTGGAGCGGGGAACCTGGCCCAAAGCAAGATGAGCAGAGGTAGCCATGCGGGTACACTCATTTGTGGTCTATGTCATAAAAAAATTGCCAAAAAACATGAAAATCTCATGTTGACCTTTTCACGTTTAACCATTTATTTGTTGACCTTTTGTTTGTGTCGACATTTTGTCTATGTCGACCTAGTGCATGTCGATCATTTGGTGTTGACCGATTGACTATCTACCTAGATACTGTCTACCATTTGGACCGTAACCAACATGAACCACCTACAGGGCTGGGCTGGCCATCTGGTGCTTCTGTATGGCCTATGGTCCGTTGGGCCTCACTGGCAACAGATAGAGCTGGCAGCACACCAGGCATCCTTACAGCTCTCCATTTGCCCACTCAAATCTGGATGGCACACAGATAGATGGGGGGGGGTGTGTGTGTTGTGTTGTGAGGCCAGGCCCTCCCTGACTCATGCATGCCCCCATGACCTGAGACCATACCCCCTTGTTGGACGTGCGTGAGCCATAGCAGCCCCAGTCCATCTTTTATAACGCATAATACCTTAATGTTACAGCATACACATTCATTGAAAGTGGGTATCTCAGGGTCTGCGTATTAAGGCAGATGCTAGTGCACATGGAGAAGGCCGGAACTAGCATTTGCGCCCTTGTCTCTGGAAACAGATGCTAGAGGCAATGCAATGCCTTCCACTTCCACTAAGGCATGGGGGGAGAATAAGATAGTGTGCCCAGCGTAGCGAAGCACCATGCCCGAAGCATGGTGAGCGCAGAGATCCATGCAAGTGTACGCGGTACACTGTTGACTGTGTCGACATCCAGGACAAAAGAAATGTGAAAAACTCACGTCGACTTTTTGTCTGCCAACCTAAAGCTTGTGTCGACCTTCCAACCCTGTCGATCTTAGACATGTTGACTTATTTCAGGTGTCAACCTAATCCCTGTCGACCGTCAGTGGTTGACGCAATGCATGTCGACCAAAACTGGGTCGACATCCAGGGAGCACCGGAGACAAAATGAACATCATGCCATCATGCCCCCCACCCCAGTTTTGCATCACACTGGGGGTCAGGGGCACTTTTATAGAGGAGGAGGCCTGTGTTCAGACTCCGTATGGGCTCCCTCTTTAGCCGGCAGACTGGGCATTCGGGAAAATGGCACAGCGACTATTTTTCCAGTGATTCCCTTACTGCTTATATGTGAAATGTTGGGAAAATGGCCGCCGTGCCATCTCCCTGGTGATTTCTACAGTGCTGTTGCTGCTGACAGGATACTCCGGAGGGTAAGCACAGGGAGTGCGGCCTGGGCCCCCCTGGACTCCAGGGGCCCGTGTGCACCACTCACATTGCACCCGTTATAAAGAAGCCAGTGCTGCGGGCACGCCCAGCCTGTCTTGGCACTGACATGATGGACCACACGGTCAGGAAGAGTCCCCTCCCAACCACCCTCCACCCACCGTGGGACACTGGAGCTTATGGGCGGAACTGCAGAAGAATGCCCAGAGAAGCACAATTGTCCTACCAAAATCATAACAGTTGGGAGGCATTATCCCTGCGTTTTCCCGGAGTCCTGATTTTAATTCATGTACAAACATACACGAACATATCAGTATCATCAGCTGACTTGTTAATATCCTATGGTTATTCTGCTTATTTTTGCATTAACAGGCAGCAGACATCAATCTAAGCATTTTGTTTAGCATTTTTATTTTTCAGCTTTCCATAGTCTGTCTGCAGGGAAACTCGGAGCTGAAGAAAGTTGGTGTAGTTCTGAGTCATGCCTCTGTGTGGACAAATCCTCAGACCTATAAAGCAGTGGAATGACGCCTTTGGCTGGTGAAACTGAAGCAGGGCTGGAAAAGGTGATAGGCCCCAGGAGGTTTGACGAAAGAGCCAAAAGACTAGAAATGCACGGGACGTATCTCGTTGCTCGGTCAGCAGGATGAGCTGGATCCAAAGTCATAAAGTCAACTTAATTTCCTTCACGTAATGTAACTTCTCCTGTAACACATACCTGTGGAAGGTTATTCAGTGGCCCAAGTAATCCTGCCAGCCAATAACTGCCTGAACTCTTACTAGCAGTTCCCTGACATTTTTATGACAATGAGAATGTTCAGAAAGTCATTAAACAAGGTAAGGATGAATGCGTAATTCAGTTTAATTAAATGACGAAAACACTTGCCAAAACTCCAAAAAAGCAAAGAAAAAAATTTGTAGAAAAATTCAGACTGCCGCTATTCTCAAGGTTAATGGGCAGACTCAAAGATGGACGCAGAATGCATTGCTGTGGTGTATTTCGATGCAACAGTGACGTGTTAAAATGCTAATTCCGCAGAAGGTGTCTGGTGAAAAAGGTGCCTCTTGCCAACACCGTAGACCGTCAGTTGAGATGTTGGCAGAATTGGTCATCGAATGGCCAAAACTGGTCAGCCAGGGCTATAAAATCAGAAGAATCAGAACCTGGCCTCAACAATCCCAGAAAATGTGGGTGACACGTTGCCGTTTCCAGGAGCACCCGCCAGCTCTGTCCACCGTCAAATGCCAGCGGCCTGCCAATATCGCTGCGACTTGGGGACACTGCTTGCAAATATATAAGGTTGCATATATTACGAAAGACAAGAAAGTACTATAATACAAAATATATTGGGAGATGTTGGAATTTCACTCTGGCTGGGTGGCGATTACCTGATCACAGGACTCTACAAATTACCAGCCCAGTGATCAGGTCTGAATAACCCACCAAGTGTTGTTCCGATGGAAATCAACACAGCAAGATTCAAGTTTTTGAGCCTCTAGGGCCTTGATGGCTAACCTTGACACTCCAGGTGTTTTTAAACTACACATCCCAGCATGCTCTGCTTCAGTTTTGCTATTTGGCCATGCTAAATCTAATGCAGAGCATGTTGGGATGTGTAGTTCAACAACAGCTGGAGTGTCAAGGTAGCCATCAAGGCAGTGGCGTAGCGCCAATTTTTGCGCCCCCCCCCCAACAGAAAATATTGGCGCCCCCCACTCCCCCTAAATTAAACCATGCGTCCCACCACCCTGTCTTATAGTACCTGTCCCGGCTGTCACTGTGGTTGCTGGCCGGGAGCCGCAGATCTACTAGCAGACCAGCGCTCTTCCTGGCTCCCTGTGACAAAATGTCCATCACAAAATGGCCACCCTCTACAGCAGACAGTTTTTAAGGATGCTAGAGGAGGCCGCTGCTGCCTCATCTAGCATCTCAAAAAACTGTCTGCTCTAAGGGGACATGGATGGACATTTTGTTATAAGGAGCCAGGAGGAGCGAAGGACTAGTAGATCTGCGGCTCCCGTCCAGAGGCCACAGAGTGACGGCAGGGACAGGTACCCTGCAGGTAGTGGCAGCGTAACAATAACTCCGCAGACCCCGGCACCCGCACTTACTTGGCGCCTCCCCGCCACCGCGGGGTCTGCAGCGCTATTGTTATGCCACTGCATCAAGGCTCTAGGGCCACAGGCCCATAGGCAGAGGGCAGTGCCAATAAGGCTTGTTTTATTTGAACCTTGACATTTTGACCATGCCTCTCTTCATAGTGATTTTAGCAGTAAGCTTCGGTCACATCCCCCCAGCTGTATAGTAGTCACTATAGAACTTCCCACTACCTTCACAGGACAGCCCCTCTACCCCTCTTCCTGTCATGATGACCCCCCCCCCAACCTTGATCATACCTAATATCACCCGGGGTCAGGAGAACAGTGATTATAGCTCCTGCGAGTTCCTGGTCACCGGGGCTCCCTGATGTGGTGACTTTCAGTGCTGTAAAGTGAGCTGCTGCTTTTTTACTGCACCGGTGGTCACAGAAGCAGTAGAGAGTCCCGATGACCAGTAGTCCTGGATAGGTGAGTACGATTTTTTTTAAAACTGTAATCAGCTGATCACACTAGCCTCGTCCCTGTACAGCTTTCTTGCATACGGCCACAGAAAGCTGTTCGTTGTTAGGGGATACGTGCTAAGCATTGTCATTACATCAGCTGAAGATGGCGTTATTATCACAGGGCTCACCACATTATTTTTTTCAATGATTTTTTTAGGTAATTCGTCCACATCGAATTTGGTTACTAAAAACATGCAAATTACTGTATATGGGGTTGGCCAAGTTTTTCATGAAAACAGCTCCAGAAGTCCTTTTAATGCATTCAGGTGATACTAAAATAATGTGAAACAGGTGTGAAAACATCCTTTTCAACATTATTTTAGTTGTTCATAATTGAATAGTCACCCAAAAAAGTAAAAAACTCTTGTCAAACTTTTTCCATGTCGACCGTGTGCGTGTTTTGACCTTTTGACCATACCGACCTTATGCTCCTTGACCTTTTTGATGTGTTGACCTTTTGACTGTAGAACAATAGTGATTGACCTTTTCACTGTCCACCTAGACATTGTCTACCTAAAAACCCAAACCCCTGAAAAATGGACAGGAGCTGGTTAGTTGGTGCTTTAAAAATCCCGGCATATTGAGCACTTAAATACCACCCGACGAGGGTGAGCTTCGGCATGCCTGCATTTACATGGGGACTCCCAGCATTTTTCTGGGCGCACCCACCATTTTTGTGGGCATGCCAAGGAAACGCTGAACGTACCTATGCTCCAGCCCCCTGTTCACTGTGGCGTAGCTAGGGCGGAGCACACGCTCCGGGTGCCGGAATATCACAGGGCACCAGAGCCATGCACTCTGCCGCCGGCTGCCCCGCCTTGCTCCCCCAGCTCGCCGTTCGCCGTTCCCCCGCTGTGCCTGGCTGGAGACGAGTCTCAGGTTTCTGACCAGGGACTCAGTGTTTAAAAATGGATGGGTCCCCTGGGACGTGCCCCCGGCAGATTGGTCGGGCAGGGCAGGATGGACATGGATTCCTTGGCGGCAGCGGAGAGGACAGCAGCATCGCGGGAATGCTGCAGCGCAGCAGTCACCGGCTGGGAGGGGGAGCCGGGAGCGGCAGATTGGGAGGACGGAAGCCCTGTCATGCCTTGTCTGTGATATATTTCTTATATTCACCTACTATATGAATGCACAGAGCCACAAAATCGGTCCCCGACGCAAATATGCTGTGGACTCAACATGAATCAAGCCTAAAATGCAGTCCACACAAATGCACTATCAGGATCGTTGTATTCATTGCTGAGAAGGTCATTGGCCTGGGGCACTTTTGTTCTCAAGACGGCAGAAAATTGCTTTGCTATTTTTGTTTCTTGATGACCCGCGCCAAGAGACTACTTATGCTATCATACATACCTGGACGCAGGCGGCTTCAAGAGCAGCGTGGACATCAGGGAAACATCGTTGTATATAGTTTTCATATTTATTCTCTGTAGTTTAAGGCAACAAGAGCGGTAAATATCGTTTGTACATAGAAACCGCCGGCCTTATGGGTTTCTCAGCCATGACTATCTGACAAAGAAGCTCTGTGCTTAATGAACAATTCCAGCATCTCTCCTCTTACTCCATAAAACATCCCCACGGACTTCTCTGGTAGATGATTAGTTAAAAGGTAAATAACCAGCCTGTCTTTATGTTTTACATTTTTCATGGGTGAAAAGAACGCATCTGAAATGGTAAAATTTGATCACAAATCCATTCGCACCTTCGTGCGAAATTTCAATTCAATCGCAAATACACAAACAAACACAATTATGTCACAGGGTATGCTTGTGCAGGTCCCACCCCCTCAACACATGTCATCATTACATCATGTGGAGGGGGCGGGGACAATATTGGCAAGAATGGGAAATGGGTGTGTTTTTGATGTTTGAGACCAATCGCATGTGGTCATTATTATCAGGGTCAAAAACAATGTAATACTGTAAATAAGCCTCTTAGTCATTCACATCTGTCTCTATCCCAGTGGAGCTTAAAATCTATGTGTTTAAAAAGTGACTGATTGGCAGGTAGGTTACAGTATTTCTGTCTACTTTACCTCTCTCCGGGGCTTAGTAATTAGACTCCCATATTCTCACATGGACACATACACACACTATAGTGTTATATTTTGAGTCAGAAGCTAATTAACCTAATTAAGTGTTTTTACTGGGTTAAAAAAGCATCTGGAAGAAACCCATGCAAACATGGGGAACATACAAACTCCACACGAATGAGCCATGGCTGGGAATTACATTTGTGGCCCCAGTGCTCAATATTTATTTTCCCATATAGTGGCACTCATCTATTCAATTCTGACATTAACGACAGCATTGAAGGGTGCCAGATCCAATTTTTTTTAAAGTCGGATCTGCTTTGTCAGAAAAAGCCGCGAATTGTCGAATTCACGGCCGTTTTTTTGACAATCCGCTGCCGTTTTAATCGATCCGCGGACTTTCCGACAATCAACAGCCGGAACATTGAATTCCTAGTGTTGAGTTACTGTCGGATGAAACAAACAAAAAAAAATGGCCCTACATATCAACTGTAGGGAAGTTCTGACTGTCGGAATCCCATATTAAATACCCCCTGAGTCACCTTGGTGTTCAGTGTTCAGTGTTACTATTTTTAAAATCATGGGCACTCTTGGTTAAATATAGGTAAATTTATAGATATTAAGGATCATTATATGGATACGTATGTATAGAGGACAGCTGAAATACATCCTTAAATGTTAAATGAACTGTTTTGCTTAGTCATATTATATACATCTATATTTGATATAAATATCCTTTTTAGGGTATTTTAGATTGGAATTAGGTCAACTCTTGGATATAAAACCTATTTATTACAATTGGTATGTATGAAATGAATAGAAGAAGTTCCTGTATAATTCATCACTCACTTGTTCTTTTATTAAGTTTTATTTTTATTGTATTTATATTCTTTGTAGATTGATTACTTTTATGATCTTTCTATTATATGATAGGCTTTTGGTTCATCTATCGGTATGTTTTGTAGTACATGGGAAAAAAAAATTTTCAATGCAAAAATATTACAGAGGATAGAATTGTTATCTGTTTGCTGGATATGTTTGTGTTTTATCACTCAGATGACCTCCCTGATGAAGTCTAAAAAGTGAAACGCGTAGGATTACTAACACATCATCAAGTGGGAAAGACTCTATGAATATTAACTACTGTAACTACTGTAATAAGAGTATTAGATTGTTAAATTCCAAATATTCCTTTATGTATAGATTGTATTCTGTGTGTTTTATTTTTAAAACTTTGTTTTCAAGAAAATATTATCTTTTAATTAATATGAGATATTTCTATATGGAAATGTACTTAGATTTTTATTCATATAATATCATATTATTGATATACATTATGTGACTATTAACAGCACCCTCTGATACTGTTTAGTTCATTTTTATATTAGGGACTCACAGAAAGGGCATAGTATTTTTTTTAACCATCTATATATTTGTCTAGTGTCAACAAAACATACATAGCTTTCGAAACATTTGCTTTGAGCGGACAGCCAGTGAATCTACATCTCTTTCTTTCTCACACAAGCACAAACACAGATGCAATCACAAGGTAGCAGACTAGATTTCAAAGCATTTGCTTTGAGTGGGCTTTCTAGTTATATATATTTAAATAAAGTGTGAGTGTTGGGTTCAGTATGATTTCCCTACGACCAAAATCCCGATGGTCAACATACAGACCACAATTAACCGATGATACCAAAACTCAGCGGCGTAGCTACGTTTTGGGCGACCCCCGCCGCCCATTCAAAGCCCCCCAATCCCCCGCAGCCTTACCTTTCGCGCTGGTCCCGGCGGCTCCGTTCTTCTGCTGAGGACCACCACAAAATGGCCGCCCCCATACAGAAGACAGTTTCAGAGAACTGTGTGCTATATGGGGGCAGCCATTTTGTGGTGGTCCTCAGCAGAAGAACGGAGCCGCCGGGACCAGCGAAATAGGTAAGCCTGCGGGGGATTGGGGGGAGGTGTAACTATAGCACCGCAGCCCCCGGCGCCCCCATATGCACAGCGCCCCCCGCGGTGGCGGGGGCTGCGGTGCTATAGTTACGCCAGTGCCAAAACTTTAAAAATGTAGATGCTCATTTTGCAGACATGGGTCAAATGATGACACAGACAAAATGCAAACATTTAAAATGTCAACAGGTCAAAAAGTCTAAAAAGTTTTTTTGGTGCCTTTGTTGGCATAGGTCAACATGGACACAGTGTAAGTGCTTTGGGCATGGTGCCTCGCTGCAATTAGCACACTATTATTATATAACTCCATGCCCACTTGGATCGATAATACCAAGTCGGTTTGAATGAAAAAAAAAATCATAAAAAACTCATGCTGGCTTTTTGGCCTGTCGACATAGTAAATGTCAGCATTTGCGATCGTGTCTGCATTTTGACCATGTCAGCACAATAAATGTTGTTATTATAAATGTGTCAGTATTTTGTCTATAGATCAATGGTGGTTGACATGTTGATCTTCGGGATTTTGACTGTAGTTAAATTGTCGGCATCCCGTGTGTGTGGGTTTTCAATGATGCTCAAAGAAGGCATTTTATAAATCAATAAATCAATATGTTTCTTAAACCACGACTAATGTATTATTTATTTATTTACAGTTTCTGATATAGCGCAGCAGATTCCCTTGCGCTTTATTATTTTAATTAAATACATCCCAGAGGTGCATAATATTTTGCTTTATACAATAATGTAATCTCCAATTGAAAAGTGCAACGAAAAAAGCTGCGCTATATACGAAACGGTAAATAAATAAATAAATAATATGACATCACTTGTTTCAATTAGGTCTATTGAGTTTCAAACGCTTTTGAATATAAACTCATCTTAGTAATAACGTATTTAAATTCGTATTGTTACCTTTAAACAAGAATAATAGCACTTTGAGGCAGTATTTATTAATTATTATTTATTTACAGTCTCCTTTATAGTGCAGCGTATTCCGTTTCGCTTTACAATATGAAACAACAGTGATAAAACAGACTGGGTAGTAACAGACCGACAAAGAGGTAAGAGGGCCCTGCTCGCAAGCTTACAATCTATACCAGTGGTAGCCAACCCTAGCCCTCGAGAGCTACCAACAGTTCACATTTTCCAGACAACCTAGCTGCTGCACAGCTGCACTCATTAATCACTGACACATTTTAAAAGATCCACAGATGGAGCTAATTAGCTCACTTGTGATTCTGTGAGGAGACCTGCAAAACATGCACTGTTGGTAGCTCTCGAGGTCTAGGGTTGGCTACCCCAGATCTATACGCTTGTATATTTTATCACCTCTGTTCTTTTAAACATCCTCACAACTGTCACCCATAAATCTAACCATATACAGTACATTTTATTATCTGCAAGGACAATGAATGGCATATGTGTAAACAAACGCAACAAAAACAATGGGAATTGACTTAATTAAAATGGATTTTCTTTTAACAGCTCAAGGAAAAGACACAGGTTTAAGGGCTCAGCCTTTATCTGCTCATCTCAGATGGCTATCAGCCACCACAGCAGAACAATTTGTAGGTCATCTCATTCTGGAGCAATTAGGTGACCAGCTTGTTTTTTTGCTAAACTACTGTGTAATTTTGTCCCATCACAAGCAATTAGCAGATTTCAGGGGCCAGCGAATGATGACGAAGATGTTGATGATATGGAGAAATGGGGAGGGGATTGAAACAACAATTAGCCTTTCACCTCATGCCACAGATTTGTTCTGGTGGAGGAGGAAGACCTCGTGTTCACAGAGGGGTACAAATTGACATAGTGAGACTGGTTCTGCAGGAGTAATGCATTGTGTCAATCAAGATTGTATTGATGTGTAGCGATCTATCTGTCTTAAGGCCCCCATACATTAGGACAAGTCGGACCAATTCTCCTGCGGGCCACCCGGCAGCTCCCCGGGAGGCTCCCATACGATTTGGCAGTTGATGTGCCATTTTTTACATGCGATTTATCACATGTAACCAGGGAGCTGCAGTGGGGCAGGCGGTGGGTGCTGAAGAGCGTGCGGTGATCAGCGGGACGGGGAGGCCGGGGTGCGACGGGAATTAGAATTTTTAGAAGGCAGCATCTCTTTAGAAGGCAGGTCTTATTGCCCAAGGCGCCAAAAGGACAATGCAGATTTTTGGCACATGATATGGGAGTGTCCAATTGTTTATGACTTTTGGAAGGCTGTTTGGAAGGATATTCGCTTTACAGCTCCGATGTTACCAGCAATAGATCCTCTTGCGTTAAGAGCTGTCCTTTGCAGTGAGAGTCGCCGGGTCCCAGCAAGTCCCGGCGGCTCCCCCTTCCCACACACACCCAGCGCTGCTGCTGCTGCGCCGGGCTATCCTCCTCCCTGCACCCGGAAGAGGATCAGTGCAGGGAGGAGGTCACAGGTCCGGGCAGCACAGCTCTGTGCTGCCCGGACACAGGTGAGGGGGGAGGGGGCGATGCGGGGCGGCGGGGGTCCGTGCAGGGCGGCGGTGGGATGCGGTAGAAGCCCATTGGCTTCTATGGGGCATCGCCAGATTTTTCTGGCGATGCCCCCCGCTGCGTTAACCCGGCGGGGGATGCTTACAGCATCCCAAAATGTGGTAAAACCCCCGATAACGGGGTTTTTACAGCATTTTTAGCTTAGAGAATCTCCCCCTATGTCTTGGCAAAGGTAATTATAGCAAGGGTTTGGCTTTCCCCAGATCCCCCTAGTATATATAAGTGGAGAGCATTGGTGAATAAAGCAGAACGCCACGAGAGGCATATGTTTAAAACAAGAGGGACCCTACTTGGATTCTCTGAAAAATGGGATAGATGGTGTACATCGGGAATAGGTAGAGAGGAATAAGAATATATAAATGACTTATACCATAAAACTCTGATATATAATGTTTGGAATTAAAAGGTAGCTTTGGAAATTGCGGAAAAAGGTGGAAAGGTAGATATATGGGTTTTAAAAAAAACAAAATCGGAATATAGATATATTTGATGGAAGTGTATATAGACTGCATAAGTGATATAGGTAGTATAATATGAAAGAATTGTATTTTGGTATTTAAATTTTTTATTCTTTTTTTTTTCTCGTTTATTTGTATATATATTTTTTTCTCTTTTTTTGTATGTACAGGGGTGGTTTTTGTCTCCTGAGCAATACCTTTCCGGAAAACCATTAATTAATAGTTAGAAATGGTAAATCAATAGGCATGGAGATTCCCCCTTCATTATTGGATATCCATATCGATATCTATTTGTTGTGGGTATGTGTATGTGGGGCGTGGGGGTGGGTTGGGTGGGGTGGAGGGGTGATGGGAGGGAGGGTATGGAATTTCTTTCTTATCTTTTAAATCATTTTTTATTTTAATTTTCCCCTCTTTTTCTTTTTTCTCTCACGTTGGTAAACTACCCCCACATAGTAATACATCATAATACCGTGAAGTTTGCGTCACATAGTAACTCAGTACATAGAACACAGTATAGGCACAGTAAGTCATTTTTCCCTTCTTTTTTTTCTTTTTTACACTTTGGCAAATGCCCTTACACAGCAGTATATTTTATTGCTGTCTTATGCACATTAAGGGAAATTAAGGAGGTCACACAGTAATTAATTACATTAAACACTTAGGAATGAGAGATAGGTACACGCTAAATGTAAGTAAAAGCATAGACACAATATAACCTTTTTTTTACTTTCTTTCTCCCTCCTCCTCCCTGTCTCTTCTTCTTCCTTTCCCTCTCCCTCCCCTTCCTATATGCATATAAACAGAAGTAAGGGGACCTTTATGAGAAAAAATTGGATTGGTAAATACTATTTTGATATTGTCTCAGATAGGTAAAGGTCATCCCTAGAGAGATGTATACAGTGTAAATATCTGCTTATGTGTATTATAATTTGTTTGTAAGTGTTGTGTTGATAAAAAAGGAAAATGTAATAAAGAAATATCTGATAAAAAAGAATTTTTAAAAAACGTCTCAAATGACTGGCCGCCCTCTGATTGGCTGAGATAGCTCTCAGCCAATCAGAGGCTGGCTAGTCATTTGACACTTTAAAACAAAATTCTAATACCCGCTGCTGCCAGGCGTGCCCGTCCCACATGCTGATCACCGCCACCCCACCCCACTGCTCCTCCCTGCCCGTTACCACTCTGGGCACGCCGAACGGAGGTACGACACACAGAAAGGTGTGTGCCAGTGGCACACACCTCGGAATCATACTAGATACATCTGTCCCCATTGGCCGTATGCAAGGGGATGTATTTTGGATGGATGTATTGGATGGATAAGTAATATCTATCTATCTAGATCAGTGATGGGCAATAAGCGTCCCTCCAGCTGTTGATGAACTACACATCCCAGCATGCCTTGTTTTAGTTTTGCTATTTGGTTGTGCTGAAACTGTGGCAAGGTATGCTGGGATGTGTAGTTCATCAACAGCTGGTTGGCTGCTTATTGCCTATTCCTGATCTTGATCATAGAAATACCCTTATTGTGCTCTTCCTTGTCACCAGTATTAGAGGAGGAGGGGGGGGCTGCACCTCTTAATGAGCCATCTGTTAAACAGACTCTACATAAGCATACACAATAAAATAGCAAGAGGGCGCTCCTTAGGGATATAGGTTGCCATATATTACTACAAGGTATTGCATGTGATACCAAGCCAACTGGCCGCCGGGGAGGTACCGGGGTCCTAGACGGCAGGATAGCATGTGATCCCTGCAAGGGCTACGGGATGCGGGCAATTTCCCGGCGGTTGGAATCTCGGCGGTCATAATCCCGACGCCAGAATCCCGACCACCGAAATCCCTAAACTTTCTCCCTCTGTGGGTGTCCACGACACCCATAGAGGGAGAATAAATTAGCGTGCCGAGCGTAGCGAGACACCGGGCCCGCTGTGTGGCGAGTGCATCGAGCCCGCAAGGGGGGGGGGGGGCGATCCACGTCCCCCCCTTGTCGGTATTTTGGCGGTCAGGATTCAGGCGTCGGGATTTTGACCGCCGGGATTCCGACCACCGGGATTCCATACCGAATCCGATGCAACAAGTCCTACATGCATCCCTTGCGATCTTCCTCTCCGATCCACTCATCATACTCCTCTCTCCTCTGCTTCTATGTATGTTCCTCTTCCCCTGTTCTTCTCGAATTCTGTTCTTCTTTATGTCCCCCCCCCATCACCACAGACAATAAGAACGTACCTTGCATCTATATATGTATGTGCAGAATTACTCTACACTTAAACAGAAGAGCTTACAGTTCACACAATAGCATTAATGGCATCGTCATTTCTCTTGAGCGGAACCAAAACATGTTTGTAGCACAACGTACAGAGAGCCGTCATAATGACCACCAACTGCGTAAGAGCTCAACCAATAATTACTGGGTAGCACCTCGGAAAAAATAACAATTAGTAATAATTCAAGTAATTTGGGTATATGCGAGAAAAACAACATTGTTGTTTTCAGATGATGGAACGATTAAGAAAACATTGACGTCAAATAAACCACAATCCCAAATACATAGGAAACGGTAAGTGATGGCTCAGAGATCATCAGGCTGAGTAAGGGTTTGCAAAAATGGCTGAAAGACAGTAGGTCGAGAGTCAAATGGTTGACACCAAAAGGTTGACATGTACAAAGTTGACATTGACAAAAGGTAGACACATTAAACCGTGTACATGAATATTTTGGTGTTCCACGTGGTCCGAAGTCTACACTTACAACCAAAAACATTTGAAAATTCCTGTCAACCGCTTCCACGTCGACTTTTTGCCAATGTCGATCTATTGCGCGTCGACCTTTCGCTGTTGACCTAATAACCCTTGTCCTAGACATTGTCCACCAAACCCTGTAATAAACAGAATTGCGAGAGCACTTTTATTTGGGTTACGGTATATATGGTAGATGATGTCTAAGTAGATAGTTACTAGGTCGACCACTCATGGTCGACAATGACTAGGTTGACATACCCTAGGTCAGTGATGGCTAACCTTGACACTCCAGCTGTTGTTGAACTACGAATCCCAGCATGCCCTGCATCAGTGTTAGCATGGTCATATATAGCAAAACTGTATCAGGGCATGCTGGGATGTGTAGTTCAACAACAGCTGGAGTGTCAAGGTTAGCCATCACTGCCCTAGGTCAACACTGACAAGTCGGCGCAAGCTTGCGGTCGACATGGACATGGTCAACATGAATATGGTCGACATGATGTTTTCACCTGGTTTAAGTTGACATGTGCACCCCCTCCCCCGCATGGCTCCCTGCGCTCATTCTACGCCCACTCGGATAGTATGAAAAGCTATTTTTTTTTAAATGTGAAAACTCGTGTCGGTCGTATTCAAGTCGATCATGCCGATGTCGACATTACGCTTGTGTCGACCTTCTGTCATTTCCAAATTAGGGTATGTCGACCATTTTTAATTCTCAATCTAACCACTGTCGACCATTAGCGGTCGACCCAGTGACTTGACCTAGGCAATGTCAACCCAAGGACCTCATACCTTTTAAGTTGTGATAATGCAAAACAAGTGGATGGGGTCAAAGGCGTTCTGCAATTCAGAGACAAAGGGGTTCATTTACTAAAGCTTCTAAAAAGGAAGAAAAAGTGCATTCGCATTTACTTGCTAGGCAGCTAATACTGTATACGCAGCCTATCGAGCAGGTCTGAATGACCCCTTAAATTCTTTTGTTGACTATTTACTAGAAACAAGAGAACAAGTCTAGTCCAAAAATGACGTTTGCATACACTAAACTGATTGCATACATGCATTCATTTCTCAGGGTACGAGAGATTATTTGTATTATGATTCAGTGGCAATTACAGTAATTACAGCATGTATCAGACAAGCTGGAGCACTGCTCAATTGTCCTGAATTATTCAACTTGAAGAGTTTATTGTATGTGGTGAATCAGCCTGAAAACTATACCGATGCTCATGTTTATCTCTCTTATCTCAGCGGCGTATGTACTAAACCTTGTGGTGAGAAATAGTGTAGAGAGAGAGAGAGAGATAAAGTACCAAGCAATCAGCTACTGAAGCGGGATGCAGTTAAAATCCCGGCGGTCGGGATCCCGGCGTTCAGAATCCCGACGCCGGAATCCCGACCGCCGAAATGCCGACACATTCTCCCTCCGTGGGTGTCCACGACACCCCTGGAGGGAGAATAAATTAGTGTGCCGAGCGTAGCGAGGCACCGGGCCCGCTGCGTGGCGAGCGCAGCGAGCCCGCAAGGGGGGGCGATCCACGTCCCCCCCTTGTCGGCATTTCGGCTGTCGGGATTCCGGCGTCGGGATTCTGAACGCCGGGATCCCGACCGCCGGGATTCAATACTGAATCCACTGAAGCAGGGTACACACTAAACAATGGCCTTCATTCAGATCTGATCGCAGTACAAATTTGTTTGGAAAATGGGCAAAACCATGTGCACTGCAGGTGGGGCAGATGTAACATGTGCAGAGAGAGTTAGATTTGGGTGAGCTATTATAAATAATGGCTGCATTATTTTTACACTGCAATTTAGATTTCAGTTTCAGCACATGCCACCCAAATTTAACTCTCTCTGCATCTGCCCCACCTGCAGTGCACATGGTGTTTCCCATTTTCCAATCAAATTTGTACTGCGATCAAATCTGAATAAGGGCCTATGTGTATACCTGGGGGCCTCATGAGACACAGGACACAGTGGAGCATAGGGTGTGCCCGATGGGTAGATGGACGGTTCGGGAGCGGGGCAGTATGATCAGGTCACTGTGCCCTCCCCCCACACAGAGAAAACAATCCAGTCTGTTGAGGGGGGGGGGGCATGATGAAGACTTTTAGTGCAAATCGCGTCATGGCCTCATTAGCAGAATATATTCAGCCAGTTGGAAAGTCCCGGCATCAGTGAAAATTGCTCTGATAGTAGGAAATGGACGCAGATTCGACAATCCAGCGGCCGTTTCTGACAACTCCATAGGGAAGCGTACTAGTTTACAAGTGGGTTTCGACGGGATTGAATACTGTCGGACGCTATTTGCACCCCCTTTGCACGAAACGCGTTGAAGCCGCTGCAGTCCGTGGAGCCCCTTCCCCCTATCTACCACACCGCATTTAAGCTACGGCCACCGATGAAGACCGAGCGGTGTGACATCATCAGCGGGCAGAAAATAGCGACTGGAGCTTCTTGCCATTCTCCAGCCCATCCATGCATCCAATGGAGAATAGAGGTAGGGAGAGCTTAGATCCCAACACAAACGGACTACTCATAGAAGAGTGAAACATTTTATAACCACTTTTTTCATACAGGTGCATTTATTTCTCTTTGTTTCCTATCTCTATCCTTATACTATTTTTACTTTTACCCTTTTAGCGCTAATCTTATATCCTATTAAATAGAAGAAGACTCTCCGGGGAGGCGTGGCCTGGCGGCTGAACAGACAGGACGCACTTAACATCAGCTCCTCAGCCCCGGCGCCCAAAATCAAGGAAAAACCCTTATAATTCCACACATCTGCTTCCTACCCTACCCCTCTCCTCTTATACAAGCGCCCAGATGCCAGAGAAGTCAAGCCGCAGAGCCGGGGAGCACTTCTAAGTGCTCCTGCAGGTTGCGGCCTTACCGGGACCTGAAGCCGGGGGCCTCGATTTTCGAGACGACACGCCGTCCGTGGCATCCGGAACGGCGAAGCGCGAGAAGAGACCCACAGTATCGCCGGGAGCAGAGACAGAGGAGACAGACAACAACCCCATACCTGGAGCTCCGGTAAGCCAGGCGGGGGCCCCACACGCTGACACTCCAGAGCGCTCAGCAGAGACTCCGGGGTCACGTGCAGGCGGCTGGACGCTGCTACAAACACGCTGCCCGGCGGGGGACACTGCCACTATTGCCCACGCCCGCAACAGCCCAGGGTGACTGCCAGCCCATAACCCTGCTAGCCCGACTCAGGTCACTATCCACCCACACCTCGGACCCCCTTGCGCTGGAAGCTTGGGGAGGAGGAGGTGGAAAACGCTGAAAGTCACCATTGGCGGCCATTTTACAAAACGGCAATCCCCGCAGCCTGCACCCTATCCAGGCCATATACAGGACTCTGCTCCCTATAAAGTCCACAATTCCAGACCCCATACCCACAGAAGGGCCCCAGGCTTCACTCTACAGCTCCCACGTATAGAGGCATAGTTGAATGCTCATCTGACTGGCAATCTCATAGCTATTCAAGATCGGGGCATCACATCACCTGTACTGTTACCTTTCCTTGCTGGACTGAGACCTGTAGTATTCGCATACAATCTCCTGCTAAAGCTACCTTCTAGACACAGAGCTGTAATACAGTTCTGCCAAGTGTTTCAATATAGTGTGGCCGCCACCCCCCACTGTACACGGCTTCCTTTCAACTTTATCTCTCTCCCCGTGCTGGGAGAAGAGCTGTGTATGCAATTGAACAACCTGAACACCATATCTGCCAGATTGGCCCAACATGGCTGATGATGCTGCTTATTTCTATACTGCCTTTCCTCACCGACTGCTTTGATATGTGACTATAATACAATTAGCCTCAGATGCTGAAGCGGATACTAGCTATACCTCTCTGTATATAATGTTTTCTCAGTGAAATGTGACCTGCTCCTTTTTTTTGCCTCAGCACACCTGCAACAGCCCACCTAGGCATCCCTGCACTGGTTGGCACCTATCACTCATTCCTGCTGGAGGAGGTGCATGGAAAATTTTTTAGTGCCTTACTCAATGTCCTCTACAGGCTCCTCCCGTATCCCGCCTGCTGACTCCCAGTGTGGCTACTCATCAGACTCTGATCGCTCCGTTACCTGCCTAACCTCAAAAAAAAGCACACAAATACACCCAGATCTTCAAAAATGAAAGCAGCTGATATTGCGGCCGTCATAGGCCCAATGCTAGATGAGAAGTTGGCGGGCCTTAAGACCTCCATTGACTCCACCTTGGCTCAACTTACTCAACTTACTACGGGGAGAGATTAAGCAATTTGGGACTATTTACATTAGAAAAGAGACGTTTAAGGGGGGACATGCTCAACATGTACAAGTATATCAAGGGCCAATATAAGGAACTGTCACACACCCTATTTTCTACTAGAAAGGAATCTAGGACGCGAGGGCATGAGTATAGATTAGAAGAAAAAAGATTTCATTCAGCTAGTAGAAAGAATTTCTTTACGGTCAGAACAGTCAAACTCTGGAACTCTCTTCCCAGAGAGGTGGTAATGGCTGGCTCATTAAATACGTTCAAGGCAAAGTTGGACAAACATTTACTGGAGAAAAACATCCATGGGTACAAATAAGAAATATAATTTGTCTGTAAAATAGCAGAACCTACCAAATCAGCAATGGATATCTATACCAGGTTGAACTAGATGGACGCAAGTCTTTTTTCAGCCTTACCTACTATGTAACCTACTATGTAACTATGTAACACTCCCAATGCCTAGATACGGCTGAACAAAGAATCTCCTCCCTTGAAGATGACCTTCAGGCGGCCCAGACCACAATGGCCGCACACTCCAAGGAGATACTTACCGTCTGAAAAATTAGACGACCTGGAGAACAGAAATCGCCGTAATAACTTGAGGGTGGTGGGCATACCGGAGTCGGTTAAGGGTCATGAACTTATGGACCTTCTAGCTTCATGGATCCCAGAGCAATTGGCACTGGACCTCAAAGGATCGCCTTTGGCGATTGAAAGGGCACACAGAATCGGCCCAGATAGACCTAACCCCAATGGCAGGCCGAGGCCGGTCATAATGCGCATCCTCAATTATGCCGATAAAGTCAAAGTCCTAGATCACTACCGGAAAACGGACAGTATCACGTACCAGGGTGACCGCCTTCTCATTTTCCAGGACTTTTCTAATCTGGTGGCCTCCAAACGCAGGGACTTTGCACCAATATGCAAACACCTTATCGACTCTAAGATAAAATTTTCAATATTGTACCCGGCTCGCCTCTGTGTGTTTAGGGATGGCCAGACTCTCTTCTTTGAAGACCCTGCAAAAGCCAGGGCTCATTTCTCAATCCCTGAGACTTGATTGGGTGACCTGGCGTCCCTGGCCGCATGGAGGTTCGCTGATATGTGTCCTTCTATTTTCTTTTATTGCTACAACCATCTGTTGTAGGGTGTGCTCCTATTGTTTCTCTGCTGAGAAGATGTACTAACTTAGCCGCTAAACATCTGATAGGCTTAGATTAATGACCTTTCTACTATTATTACAAGTTTTTTTGTTGTTATGTTATGTGCCTGCCCGTCCTTTTAACGTCACATTTACAGACCATATTATCTAAACAACTCTTTGGAGATCCTTCAGGGGGCTGATTCAGGCGATGTACACCCTCCCCACAGCCCAAGTGATGGTAAATGGCATAGCATCCCCGCCCTTCTGTCTTGAACGGGGTACTAGACAGGGTTGCCCCCTCTCGCCCCTGCTTTTTAATTTAGCACTCGAACCACTCATAAGACACATCATTTCCTCCCCAGACCTTGCAGGAATAGCAATTGGCAACAGAGAATTAAAAGTCGTCGCACTTGCAGATGACATTCTCCTCTTCCTATCTAATCCAAAACACTCTGTCCCTTATCTTATAGAAGTCATAACACGCTTTTCTTCGTTTGCCGGTTTTTCCATAAATTTTTCCAAAACAGAAGCACTGGCCATATATGGCCAAGTGAGAACGGACTGGACTGCCCCCTTTCCATTCAAATGGGCCCCAACGTACATCACATACCTAGGCATAGCTCTTCCTCCCCACCCCCATAAACTATATATGTATAATATTACCCCGGTCATCCAAAAAATCCAAACAGAATTTAATCTATGGCAAAATTTGCCACTGAACCTACTGGGTAGATGCAACTTATTCAAAATGGCCAGCTTCCCAAAATTACTTTATGTGATGCAGATGACGCCAGTTCTAATATCTGATTCAGATATATCCTCACTCCACTCCATGCTTACCAAATTTATTTGGAATGCTAAAAGACCCCGAATCAGTCTGTATAAACTGATGCAGACGACTCAAAGAGGAGGCCTTAATCTGCCTAACATAAAGTACTACAACCTGGCATGCATCCTCCGCTTTGCAGTGGACTGGATCAATGACACAGCTATCTACACTGATGCGGCCCTAGACTCACAACTTAGTACTCCTCTCTCACTAGGCTTCCTCTTACATGCTCGCCCATCACAGTTAACCAACCCCCAATTCGATAACCCCCTATTGGCCTCCACAGTTCGGTATCCGGACTATTGTTAGACAGCACTTACATAGACAGCCATTACATCGATACCATTAGTTCGACAGCTCAATAGGTCGACATGCTTTTAGGTCGACATACCATTAGGTCGACATGTCATTAGGTCGACAGCTCATTAGGTCGACAGCTCATTAGGTCGACATGTTTTTAGGTCGACACTGCCATTAGGTCGACAGTGTCTATGTCGACAGTCAAAAGGTCGACATGGTTTTTTTCACAGTTTTTTGAGCCGACATGTGCCGACAGGCGGTATTTCATGCCCTACTATCCACTAGGGCGTGGTGGGAGAATAAAATAGTGTGCCAAGCACAGCGAGGCACCGTGCCCGAAGCATTGCGAGCGAAGCGAGCGATGCGAGGGGCTGCGGTTCACTTCAAACTGTGTCCATGTCGACTGTGACGACATTTTGGCCAAAAAACAGTGAAAAAAACCATGTCGACCTTTTGACTGTCGACATAGACACTGTTGACCTAATGGCAGTGTCGACCTAAAAACATGTCGACCTAATGAGCTGTCGACCTAATGAGCTGTCGACCTAATGAGCTGTCGACCTAATGACATGTCGACCTAATGGTATGTCGACCCAAAAGCATGTCGACCTATTGAGCTGTCGAACTAATGGTGTCGATGTAATGGCTGTCTATGTAAGTGCTGTCTAACATTGGTCCCACATCCCCACTTCTGGAGGCGTGCGAGAAAATCCCTAGGCTTAAAACACTTTTACTCCCTATCCCTTCCATTGGTTGGTAACTTGGAGTTCCAGAAGGGAGAAGCCAGATCACCTTTTGTGGCCTGGCGACAGTGGTGTAGCTAGGTGCCACGGTGCCTGGGGCAAGGGCATGTTTCGCGCCCTTCCCCCCCGATTTGTAGTAGGTGGGGCTCTTGCGCGGCGAAAAGGCCTTGCTCGTTGCCAAGGGGACTGACCTTGCTTGTTGCCAAGGGAAATTACCTTGCTCGTTGCCAAGGGGACTCACCTTGCTCGTTATATACAACATACAGTAGAGCCCATTATTGATGTTACTTCGCACAGTAGTACCCCTTATAAACATTACACCACACAGTAATGACTCTTATACACTTAATGCCACAGTACTAGTGCCTTTTTATGAAACCGCTCCTTTGCTAGTCAACCAGAATGAGGGCCATAATGCCCAGAGTAGTACCCAAAAAAGATAATGCACAGGGTAGTGCCCAGTACATATTCCAATGGAGCCACCACCATCGGGTGCGCTGGCATGCTGAGACGACTTGGTGCGCTGTTCGCCAGGACATGTCCATTGCCGGGAATGGGGCACACAAGCGTTTAACTCACATGCACGCCATTTGCCAGGAGCTCTATCTCTAGTGCCCAATACATATAATGCCACAGAGTGCCCAATACATATAATGCCCCAGAGTGCCCAATACATATAATGCCAAGAGTGGTGCCCAATACACCATATTGCCCAAAATAGTGTCCAATACATACTGTATGACACTTCCTTTTATTAAATGTGCAGCGGCCAGCCTCTTCCCTAGTATTAGTTACCTCCTCTGCTGCAGTCAGTGCCTCCTCCCGGCAGCCAGATCCTTCTATCCTCCAAGTGTCTGTAGGAGCAGCAGCTTTCGGCTCCTGTCTCCTCTCCAGTCACTGCAGCCATGTCTCCTCACTGTGAGGGCAGCATCATGGTCAGTGAGTGATCCGTGATGCTGTCTATTTAGAGCCGCTGCTGCGCTACATGTGCGACGCGCTGAGCCCGCTGCCTGTCATATTTTGACAGGAGCAGGCTGCGGCGACAATCAGCAGTGGTGTCAGGAAGGGGAAGGGTAGCGCCTCTCTTGCGGGCGACAGGAGTAAGCTAGCGTGTGGGTGGGAGTGCGGGCGGATGGTGCCGGCTGGCTGCAGTAATCTAGCGGGTTGGTGGGTTCAGCGGGTGGGCGCCAGCAGGAGTCTAGCACGGTCGCACAGTGCACTCTGTGTCTGATGCCGGGCAGAGCAGGCGAGCAGGGCGGGAGAGCCGGCGGCAGAGAGCACAGCTCCGGTGCCAGGTGACATCCCTGCGCCTGGAGCTTGTGCTCCACCGGCTCCGCCCTAGCTACGCCTCTGCCTGGCGATCCCAGGGCATCTCATGTCTACGACATTTACTTAATACGTCTCAAACTCCACTTACATTTGAAGAAGCGACACAACGATTTAAGCTCTTGCCTAGTAATGCCTTTTCCTACACTCAAGCTGTTCACTACCTCAGATCTGTCCTAAACAAACTCCAGCCCCAGGATATTACGAATCCACTGGATTCGGTGATCCGTACTCAAACACACTCAATTTCCAACATATATGGACGCATACGTCCAGAGCTGGACACAGACACAGATTTACCGGCACTTGCAAAATGGGCCTCCCAATCCTCCTCTCTGGACTCGGAGGCTATATTAGACACCTTCCTTGTCAATTTCAAACTTGTCACGGCCAGTTCCTACCAGGAAATGCTATATAAAATCTTCCACAGAGCTTATTTCTCACCCAAGCGTTGCTACCTAATGGGTACAACTGAAAGGTCAGACTGCTCTAAATGCCACACCCCGGAGGCAGACATCCATCATTGTCTTTGGCAGTGTCCCCACATACAAACTTTTTGGCATGCGCTGCATAATTACGCCACGACTACACTTAAAATATCATTTAGTTGTACTGATTCCTGGGCCCTTTTTGGACACATAGCGGACCAACCTAATATACCAAAAAATGACAAAAAACTATTGGTACTCCTCTCAGCGGTAGGACAAAAGGCGATCCTGCAGCAGTGGATACACACCGAGGCCCCAGCGGTAGAAATGGCAACTTCACGCCTTCTCTTCCTGTTCACAATGGACTGGCTGGAAACCTCGCTTCACAAGGAACTCCTCTCCCCTAAACTATTTGCCTGTTGGAATAAATTCATTCATACACTCCCTTCTCGCACCAAACAGGCCATACAGGGATGTTTTCAAAACACATCCTGGTATTCCCCTCAGCAATTGCAGAACACTCCACCAATTACCATAGATCGTTGATTAAACCCCTTCACACCAACCTAGAAATATATTCTTTCTTCCCCTTTTCGCTCTTCCATCCCCCCCCTTTTTTACTCCTTATTCTTACTCCTTGACTCTCCTTCTCCTCCTGATTTCTATACCAAAAAGGATCTCTCTGTGGATGGGTCGGCAGTCCGGGACGGCTGCTGGGCAGGCACTAAGGTTCACATTTTTCTAGATGCCTGACATGTTGGGATAGGACCAGAATATACGTTTGTATATCTTTTTCTTGATACTACTCACAGTTAATTTATTTGTTGTTTGTTTGTTTATTATGTATGATTGAGGATATCTTCACTATATCAATCAAATGATAAAAACAGGTTGATAAATGGAGAGTTTCTCCCAACACTATCTGTTGAGAATTATCAACAAGATAGGTCCATGTCCATACTTTATTGGATAACTCGGGAAACTGCTCCTTGTTTTATCTATATAGTGAACTGTTATAGATATAGAAAATGTTAGAAAATGTTTTGAATCTTCATTGATGCTATTGTACCGATATCATCCGAATTGGGATGTGATGTATCATTGTCATATTTTATGAGATTCAATAAAAAATATTTGGAAAAGAAGAAGACTCTCCAACGTTCATCATCTGCAAAGCTACTCTGTCAGTCACTTCATTGGTTACCTGTATTCTACCCTATTCAATACAGTACTTACACACAAAGCCATAAAGAAAACTACACCATCATACATATCTTCTCTTATCTCAAAGTATCTTACAACCCGACCTCTACGCTCCTCCCAAGATCTCCGTCTCTCATCCACACTCATTACCCGCTCCCATTCCCGACTGCAGGACTTTCTTCGGGCTGCACCCACTCTGTATAATGCTCTCCCAAGCACAATAAGACTCTCCTCCAGTCTCCAAACCTATAAGCGTTCCCTAAAAACTCACCTCTTCAGGCAAGCTTATCAAATTCCAGACCCAGTCACAGAACCTTGCATTCTGGTGGAATCGATCAATAAAGAATACAGTATCTATCCTTATGTATCAATGCCTATTTCCCTGTAGATTGTAAGCTTGCGAGCAGGGCCCTCCTACCTTTTGACTGTCTATAAATACCCTGTTTGTTGTATCACTGTCTCCTATTGTAAAGCGCAACGGAATATGCTGTGTTATATAAGAAACTGTTAATAAATAATAATAAATACACCCTCCTGTGGTCCTCCTCAATCACAACAGTGCAGGGTATAATAAAAGACAGACAGTAGGTAAGATCAGAGCATACATAAAGCAAATACATACAAAATAAATGCTTACATTTGAACAATGGTTAGAGGATGCTAAAATCTAATTGAAAGAGAACATGGCTAAAACAAGATAAGCAGGTAATGATCAGGGTGTAGATTCTGCCTGCTGGCGTGAGGGTAGTACAGACACAAGTAGGGTAAGATCTAACAAATAGATGGGGATTCACAGAGAAGTACTTGAAGACTAAAGGAGAATCTGATTGGCAGGGAAATCCTTCATGGGGTAGCTGGTCCTGGAATTAAGGACACTTTTGTTAAGGGTATGTTCTGACAGATCTTCTCCATAAGGATGGAGCAATGTCCGACGATATGACCGATAATGTGTCCTTGTGCACACAGCAGTAGATTAGCGCTGCAGATGGGGGAAGTCTCAGTAGGAAGTCATCTGGTTGCAGAATTCGAATAAAGACACAGTCGCACTTTGCGAAAAGAAGCAGTCTCATTGGAGCTGCATCCACCTCTGAATCTGGCACACTTTGCTTCCTTGTTTGGCTACAAACATTTAGTAAACCCAAAACAATGGACACAATTAATTAAGAAGGTGAGTTAATTCTAGACAGAACTACAAAGAAATCCCACCTTTGTGGGGAAACCAGTAGATCCTTTTCCATAAAAAAGAATCACCAGTAGACTTTCCAACTTTGTATGTCAACCACCGGCGGACAGTGGAGAAATGTTGTCCAAGGCATAAACATCACTTATAAGGAACCAAGATGCAATGTTGCACGTTTAGCAGATTTCGCAATAGATGCATGGTAGGTACATTTTTTTATTTTTATTATGTGTTTTTGTACTAATGTACCATGGAGATTCACACACTGGAACTTCATAACATAGAAGGAAATTGTAGACTATCTCATGGTGAGGGAGATGGGATGGGAGGTGATATATATGGGATGAGGGAAAATGATATGTTCTGCTTTAGCAATAGTAGACAGAAAGTTGGTTAGACAAATGTATGAAGGAAAAAAAGCAAAACAAAGTCAGGCGCTGATAAGCAGCAAATAGTCTATCTGGTCATCAGAAGTTTTCACCAAACTTCATAAATACAATGTACAAGAAAGAAATATCATCAGACAGTCAACAAGCGCTAAAATTACTTTCCCGGAGATGAGAATGGGTACAGAGTTCCAATCAGATCCTCTCGGTGGTTTTTCAAACAGGTAGGACATGCAAAACAATAATAAACCATAACAATGTATAGTACATTTAATAACACTCGATAAATTGAAAGATTCCCAGGTGATTTCTTTTTGGGAGGGAGTGAATCAGACTGAGGAACCTCCACCACTAGGAATCAATGAATAGGATGATGGAAATACATACAGGTAGGTCTTTCTCATAAGAATGTCTCGGGTACCCAGACTCACAATTAAATGGATATCAATAATCAAATCAAGGTTTCTTTTAAAATGATGCGTACCTCACACTCACAATCAAAGAAATAGGGATCCACATGTAAGGGTTTCTTGACAAAAGAAACCCTTACATATGGATTCCTATTTCTTTGATGCATGCCCTTCAATATCGGAAGGGCGGAAACCGGTACAAATTTGGAAAGCACGCCCCCTTTCCTATACTTTCAATGGATAGTTGGAGACCCAGAAAATCAGTACTAAGCCCTTTTTGGCTGCTACAGGCCCAATAAAATGGTACTGTACCAGTCAAAAATGTACAGTTGGAAGGTGTGGAAGAGGTGGGGAATGAGATGAATGTGGAAAGTGGCAATGGGGTTAGAATACAGGGTTGATTATAGAGGAATTAAGAATGTTTGCGTGGCAAGAGAAAGGAAAGTAGAAAGTGAAAAAATCTGAGACATATCGCCAATGTACTATGATAAAGAAAAGTAATGTAGGAAGTTATAATTTGAGTTTTCCTCCAGTGATTCTCACCAGGCATCGTCTTTGGATGGAGTGAGTGTTTGCTGTATGCAGAGGTTTGTTGTTTTAAAATGTGGAGTGTGCATCTGCACCATGGCCCTTATTCTAGTTGAATCAGACGGATGCGTATTTTCGGACAGGAACCGAGTGTTCTTAGCCCCGCCTTCCGTACGGATCGCTCACACCGTCCGAATGCGGTAAGACGCCGACCAAACGGACCGCGAGTGGATTTTTCATGTGAACACCTCCTTCATCTGTGGGAACCTCCCCCATCATTCGATGGTCGCCGACCATCGAATGCTGGACCGAGTGGTCAGGCAGCACCGAGTGCTCAAGACCACTTGGGCATTTCTCCGTGCAAAAACAGGGATATGGGTGGGCAGCTGGCATCCGGCTATGTCATGTGTCCGCCCCCCACACATGCGTCACAGCCGGATTACCATACGTACAGCCAGCATTTTCAAGGGAACGTCCATGAAATGCGGGGCGTACGCATATGGTAATGAGCAAAATCAGCCCTTCAGGCCCCTCTCCACCCCCTGCTCGGATGGTTCCGTACAATCATTTTCTGCACGGATCTCACGCCGTGTTCCGACGTGTGAGGCGTTCGCACATGCGCAGATACGCCTCTGCACATGCGGAAACACCAACCATCGGCCACCGTCCACATTCTGAGCCATCCGACTTAATCAGAATAGGGGCCCATGTGTTTTTCTTTGCATAACT
Organism: Crinia signifera; assembly: GCF_055691185.1. NCBI lineage: Eukaryota > Metazoa > Chordata > Amphibia > Anura > Myobatrachidae > Crinia > Crinia signifera. The sequence continues at coordinate 24,593,582 of NC_139220.1, forward strand.
ACAAATCCCAGCATGATAGCACCTCATGTAAATTGGATGTGCATTCAAAGCTCCCCTCCCCCATAATTTAATATTGTATACACAGTACACCTGAAGGTTGGGACACCTTAAACTTAGAGCTTAGAGTAGCACCCCACCCACCTGAGCTGAACCTTTTTTTTTTTTTTACCAGTTTGGTCCCTGGTATCCACAGACTGCAAAGTGAAGGCACAATGAAGGTAAGACCTAAAAATGTACACATTTTGCTGGTCTTAGGGATGGATTTTGGGAGCGGCTCCCCTTGAGTTGGTGTTGTTGGGTTGCCTTGGGGCGAAACACCTTAACATTTATTTAGCACTATTTATTTTCCACTAATATTATACTGTCTAGCACGTTAAGTTTTTGTAACATTTTTTAACCCCTCGCTTCTGCTTCCTTCTTATTAACACACTAACACCTTAGTTTTTCACTTGTGTGCTGCCCTGGGGTGACTGGCTTTTGCTTTTTTGGGGGTCCTGTGCCCCAGATACAAACTTTGTATTAGAGATCCACCAGAGATACAAGGTCACCTTGATGCCGGTTGGTGGGCAAATATTTCTTGGCCAAAAAATATATTAAGAACCTCAATTGTTGATAATTAATGCTGAACTACAAGTCCCAGCTTGATAGAACCTCATGTCAATTGGGTGTGCATTCTAACCCCCCCTCCATAATTGTAGGTAGAGTAAGCTTTCGGTATACTTTTTGTTTGATTACGTAGTTAATTTTATTTAAAAATGTTCTGGATCTCTTTAGAAGAACGGCCAGCCTGACAAATGCTATTGCCTTTTCTATTATCTGTGACAAACATCTCCATGGGGAACGAGCTGGTGGGGTGTCCAGGTGGATTTATGCACTGTAATGTCTAACTGAAGTCAATGTGACGGACACAGAAAAAAGTTGAGTAGATATAGCCATTGTTCAAAAACATTCCACAACCAAATTACATTGGACTCGCTTCTGGTCAACCCTGTCTCATACCCTTTGACTTTCTTTTCCAGACAACTATGGTGATAAGTTTTGTTTAAGAAACAACAGAAGAACCACTGATCTTCTGGTGGGAAGAGTTTGTATTAATGTATACACAGTTCCTTATAATATGGAATTAAAGCAACGTTTTCATCGTTTTCGAACAATTTACCTTTTTACTCTCTTACAAACTTCCCATCGCATTCCAAAAATCTGGTGGCATCCGTCACATCTGTGATTATGTTTTCGTAAATTGAAATGAAGAAGTAATGTTTTTTATGACCAGAAACCACAGTGATATATTTTTCTGTGAAGAACCAGATGACTGAGTAGAGGGCTGCGAATATAAAGATTTAATGACTTGAGGACATGTCAATTTATGGCTTGTCTCAGGAATTCCTCATACATACCAGAACTTGGATTCAGAGTACTAGGTCAATGCTAGTGTGTGGAGGAATAGTGGTCTTATCTTGATAACCTGATAAGACCGTATCTGTTCACCTAGAGCATTCAGAGGGCATATTGTTTTGCTGGAGCGATTTCCATAGATGTATAGCCGCCATTTTCTGATAAATATCCCAAACATCAACGCAGTTAAAGGGGGTAATAAAACTGAGAAGAAACACTGACACTTTCCTCTGGCACCATCGAGGAGACAGCAGCATGTTCTGCTTTAAATTAGAGTGCCCTTCATGTTTTGTACTTGAGAAAGCATCTAGGTAGAGATTCCTGGGGTAGTTTCTTATATAGCGCACACATATTCCTCAGCGCTGTACAGAGAATATTGAACATTCAAATCAGTCCCTGCCCCAGTGGAGCTTACAATCTATATTCCCTGCCACATGTACATGCACACACATACATTCTAGTATTGGGAGCCAATTAGCCTACCAGTATATTTTTGGATTGTGGGAGGAAACCGGAGTACCCAGAGGTAACCCACGCAAGTACAGGGAGAATATACAAACTCCGCACAGTTAGGGCCATGGTGGGAATTGAACCCATGACCTCAGCGCTGTGAGGCAGTAATGCTAACCATTACACCGTCCGTACTGCCAAATAATTTACATTTTCTTCGGAGATGACTATGTGGAAAATGGTGTCTAGATCTACACAAGGTGGGTCAGGGAAGCAAGATAATTAGCATAACTCTGGAAAAAAATACTGTGGGGGTAAGACACCCCTAGCACCCATATGGGGGTCCTGGGGCCCAAAAAAGGGTCCACCCACTACACAAAGTGGTTCGGGGAAACAAGATATGAGAAAGTTGCATAACATATAGGGGGTAGAGGACATTGATTGGGTCCACATTAAATTCATACCCACTAATACCCGCAATCCCATCACTGCTGGGGTCCCAAAAAGGGGTCACTTCAAAGTGGGTCAGGGATGCAGCATATGGCATATGAGTTACATAACATAAAGGGGGAAGAGGACATGGGGTTTAAGTAATAAAAAAAGGGGTCAGAATGATCCAGGAGCCCACTACAGACAGATCACACCATGGGCATGGTGAGTGGTTAAGTTTAAAACAGAAGAAGGATAACAATTAATGCTAATTGCACATTATTTCACCATGCTAAATTTCAGGTGTGACATGACATGTCCCCATTCTGAATGTCGACGCCAAAATGTCAACTTGTTTTCAATGCTGACAGACAGAATGGACATTAGAGTTAGGCTGACATATTTTTAAAAATGGTATGTCAATATTCTGACATGTAAAAATGTGGCCATACAGAAATGTTGATATGTTTGAAATGTCGACATGTTCATTAAGTCAACATAGAATGTTGACATACCATTTTAAAAAAAATATATATATACTCAAGCCTTACCCTAAATATAACACTAAATTGTACAGTCAATATTTTAACTGTCGATATTTGAATTTCAATATAATGAAAATGTCGACGTTTTAAAATTGCCAACATTTTACATATCAACATAAGACATAATGTTAGATTGCATTAACATCTGATGGTCCTTTCTATAGTCGGCTGATATTATTTGCAGTATTACATGCACCACCTCATTATCTTAAATTCAGGAATTTTGAATTATACTGAATAAATCCTTTCAACCGAAACACAATTTTTGGATCAGTGCTTTGTATGGAACCAGTGGGATTGGTCGCTGCATTGACTGAACCGCTGGGAGTCTGGAATGTATTGGCCATTCTTGGGTGGTGGTTCGCAGATGGCTAAATACATGCACAAATATATTCCATGTGATGAGCTTCATATTGAAGTGTTGCCATTGGGTTGCAGGAGTGGTGGTGAACTCAAGCCCTAAAAAATCATGGACATTGAAGGCGAGGTGGAACTACCATTGGTGCAGCAGTTGCAGTGCACTGGGGACCCTAAGTACTAAGGGTCCCACTGCAGCCCCTGTCACCCTCTTCCTCTCAGCCACTATTTTTCCCTGCCACAAAACCAAATCACGCCGAAGCGTGTGAGCAGCGCTAAATGAGGTAACACACACCAAATTACAAATATAATAATATTTTTTACTTGATATTAAAAAGCATATATAGGGGTACAATACAAAATTACACAGTAAAAACAATATGGGTACCAATTCTTCACATCACAAGCTGGGGTAAATATAGCTGTATTGAGTCCAGTGTAGGACAAGGGATATGTAACAAGTGATAATGGAAGTGGGAAGGGGAGTATAGAATTGATTATAGGTAAGTGCACGTTACCATTTGGTGGACGATCTGTGTAGTGACCACGGGTGGTAGTTGGAATCCTCACCCGGGTAGATGGTGATTTTTTGGAAAGTGCTGTCGATTGGCTTCCGCTGATGATGTAGCCCCCTGTAAATTTTTGATGGTATTTTTCGGGGGGGGGGGGATGGATTACCCCAACACTTTTTCGATGAGCGGTGTCCGCCAAAGGGTCGACAGGAATAATTCGGAGAGATGGTGAAGCAATGTCCTCCTTTTGGAATGGCAAGCTGGAATTATGCCGCTGGGTGTTTCCAGGAGAGATCGTGACCACCAAACACAATTGAAGAAGTAGGAAATAGGTGGATCCGTGGATCAAAGTGTACCAGTGGGGGAGTCAGTCTGGGTACACTATCCCACACTTGGAGTGAAGAACTGGAAGTCTGCCTGACGCGTTTCACTGCCAACTGCAGCTTTATCAAAGGTATCTGGCAGTGACTGGGGTATGAGTATAAATACCCCTTTAATGAGCCAATAGACTGCAGGTGTGTGCATCAAACAGTAAAACAATCACATAAAACAAACATAATATTCACTAAAATAAATACTGATAGGAGACAGACGTACTTTATAATTTTTATCGCACATATATTTGTATAAAATTAATAGAGGACTGGAAAAAATAAACCATGAATAATAATGAACCAGAAGTGGGCATAGTCACATGATCGCATGAGAAATCAATTGTACATTAGGCAGAAACATAATTTTAATCTAAAGAGTAGAGGGGGGAAGGGGATAGATACTAAAAATGGTTTTGAAGTAATTTTGAACAAAATAATACCTGTTTGAACGCTAGAACAGCGCTATTCGGCAGCTGTTGGAATGCAAATGCGTTCCAAATGTCCGGAAGTAACTACTTCCGCCGTCACACCGGAAGTGAACGGAGGTAAGCGGGGACGGCATTAGGCGCTGAACCTTGACATCATAAAAATGCCTCCTACTGCTGTCACGCCACACTACAAGGGCGGACAGCAGGAAGCAGTGTCAAGTGTACATCCGGAGGTGTCCCCCCCGCGCACAGAGCCAATCAGTGATGATGCGCGCACGGGAAACATCTCCCCACGCACAACAACCACCCGCACAGTGGTTCCGGACTTGGGATGTAAATAAATAATACACAGGGGGTTGTACTGACGTTAATCACGTGATGACAACCCAGTGTATCTGGGTTGTCAAGGAGACCTCAGAACCTTTAACAGAAATTAGATTGGTTTAGCATGCGATCACGTGACCCTGTAGGACACACTTAGTAACATTAATAGTATATACGTTTTAATAGGTATCTTGAAAGAATTAGAACATAACGGAAGTTAAACCGAGTCATTACACCTATAGATGATGTAGGTGGAAATCAAATAAAAATAATAATGACAGTAATGAATAATAACAGTGTCAATCACAGCATAAAAAAATGTTCATGTCATAAATAGCGCAGATTTGTCAAAAGAAGGGTGAAAAATAGAATAAACATGATTTATAGCAAGTGGAGGCTGTAGTACAAAGGAATTCGGTCATACAATATTTTTTTTGGCTAATATTTTGTCATTAAGCCATCATAATATTTTTAGCTGATACTTTGTCTTTTGAGCCATCATAATGCAGATATATATATTTATTAGTTAGTTCACACATATATACATAGTTAATTTATTGTTTGTGGCCGTCAGAAGAGATCAGAAACAAAATAACAAGTGGGGTATGAGGAAAGAGAGCAGAGAGAGAGGTATCAGAGTACAATATTCAGTTCCATGGCTTCATTAAGACCCTTCGGAAATAGACAGTCCATTTTAAAGGTCCAGAAAATTTCTTGCCTACATAACGTGCGGAACCTATCCCCGCCTCTTTTTGTCGGGGGTATGTGCTCCAAACCAATCAAAGAAAGGTCCTTAGGGTCCTTGTTATGGCGCTCGGAGAAGTGTCGAGAGACACTATGTAGCAAGGAACCTTTAAGGATGTTTCTTCGATGTTCGAGGAAACGAACGAGTCTGCCTCCCCCTACTCTCCCTGTCACACTCTGCCTCTCCCTGTAACCCACTGCCGTGTTGCATATTGTGAACTTGTGTTGGGGTGGGGTTTGGTTGGGTTGCACCTGGGCCCTCAACCCACAAGTTCCACCACTGATTGAAGGCCATACTCTAACAGAGATTCTGCATCTAGCGTGGGGATAGAAACATTGAAACATAGATTTTGACGGCAGATAAGAACCATTATGTGTGTCATTATGTGTATGAAGGGCATTAATAAAGGTTGCGATAATGTGTAAGGGGCATTATGGTTATAAGGACATTAATAATGTGTTATGTGTAAGGGGCATTACTGTGTGGTATTATCAGGGGTGCCGAGAGAAAGGGGTAGGGGGTAAAAATTACCCAGGCCAAAGTCTGATGGAAGGGCCCAGTGGGGGCCCCGGGCCCCCTCCCCTTAAGTGACAGCAGCAGCTCTTCTCCTCTGCCCAGCACACACTGCTTTATGCTGGGTTGAAGTGTGGCCATGGAGGTGCTTAAAATACAATATTTTCTCAGGATTTTTTTCTAAGGGTATAATGTGAATAATGTGAGGAGTAATGTACTACTGTAAAGTGGTACTACTGTGTGATGTAGTGAATAAGGGACACCATCGCATGATATAATGTGAATAAAGTTGCACTACTGTGTGGCATCATTTGAATTGGTGGTACTATTGTATGGCCATGCCCCTTCCCAGCAAGAACACACCCCTGTTTGGGCTGCGCACCGAATGTGTGCACTGTTTCTATTTAAAATATTGCAGGTAGGAGCGCCAAAATGATGACTGCTATGATGAGGGTTGATGGTGCTGGAAAAGGGGAGCAGGGTCAGAGGCGGAACTAGTGGCGGTGCTAGGGGGCACCAGCCAAAATCTTGCCTAGGGCGTCATTTAGGCTAGGGCCGGCTCTGGCTTCAGGAAAAACTCAGGTGTGTCCAGGAGGTTTAAGGGAGGGACTGTCAGCTCTGCCCTCGATCGGCCTCAGTCGCAGAGTTGTGGAAGGGTCGTATTTGTGGATAGCGAACTGCGATCATTTTTTAAATTCATTTGCAGATTTGCACACAGTTTTCTCTTTATGTCTGGGTAGCCGCTCTCTTCTCTCACAGTCATCTGTAAATTTGCAGATCAGCGATCAGGCCTGAATTAGGCCCAATGACCATTTATTATCACTGACAAAATAAATCCTAGTATCGTGGCGAAACCTGAGGTCATGCTTTTGCAAACATTCTAACAGGCATGTCCAAACTATGGCCCTCCAGCTGCTGTGAAACTACAAGTCCCATCATGCCTTGCCACAGTTTGGCTACAAGGGAATGCGAAATCTAGGCCAAGGCATGCTGGGATGTGTAGTTTCACAACAGCTGGAGGGCCGCAGTCCGGACATGCCTGAAAGGTGTCTCCTTGGACAGAATCCAGTTTGCACAAAAAGAAACGGCTCTGTGATATATATATTTTTTTTAACATCGCACATGAAATGTGTATAGAACAAGCAAGTTTATTCCTGAAGTATTTGTATAAGAGACTTCTTCCATATTCTTTGTACTTCTGTTCAAGTTTAAATAGTTTTACTCAGGCAAAAGTGTTGTAAAAGTGAATCTTTCTTTGTTTAACTGAAGCTGTAATGTGTAAGTATTTCTGGAGTAGCCATTTTAGGCTTGTTTGACCAGATCGTTGAATATGAAATGCTTTCGAGAGATGTCACAGGCCTGAGTACTGGCAAAAAAAGTAAAAAAAAAGTACAAACACGTAGTAATTACACACATAAAGTAGTAATTGGCAATTAATTACTAATTAAGGAGTAATTTTAAATACTTATGTGAATAATGAGTGGTAAATATATCAAAACCTCCAAATAGGAAAAAGTATCGACCAATCAGAGATTTTACAATGTATTAAAAAAAAGGATAGCTACATTCTGACTGGATACTATTGGAAACATTGCGGGCAGTATGGGTAGTGTTAGCATTACTGCCTCACAGCACTGCGGTCATGGGTTTGATCCCCACCATGACCCTAACTGTGCAGAGTTTGTTTATGCTCCAAGTGGTTGCATGGGTTTTCCATGGGTACTCCAGTCCCCCCCCCCCCCCCCCCCCCACTGCAAAAATATACTGGTATGTCAATTAGCGTGCACATATGGAAGGGAATGTATAGATTATAAACTCCACTGGGGCAGGGACTGATGTGAAACGCCAGAATAGGTGTGCACTATACTTAAAAATAAACACCCCGAGTAGGTGAAAAAGCAGGGATAGTCCTTATTGGAGGAATGTCAGAACTTCCCCATAAGTTCTCATCACAGCTCCAGTAGTGGTCGGTCCTTCATTTTAATTGGTCAATCAGTGTCAACACTGACTCCTCCCACAGCAGCCCTTTTAATGCTTCTTTCTGCCCCATAGCTCAACTGATTTTCTCCCTTCACTATTTGTCATACAGGTTGAGTATCCCTATTTCGAAATGCCCAGGACCAAAAGCATTTCGCATAGATGATTATTCTAGATTTCAGAATATCTTTTGTGTTGTCATACTCACTTTATCCCCAGCTCTCCCCCGCCGTTCCTCTGCATCCACCTTTTGAGACATCCCCAGTCCCAATGATGCAATGCGGGACGTCACCCGCACAATGCAACATTGGGACTGGTAATACCTCTGAACATGAATGCTGTGGATGCCGGGGACCAGATTTGTATGAAATACAAAAAATCTTGGTGCGGGGTTTAAAAAAAAAAGTGATATTCGGTTTTTAGATATCCGAATAAAAGATTCTCAACCAGTACCTGTAAATTCTCATTTTCTACTCACTGAGGGGCAGATTTATTAATCTTGGAGAAGAGATAAACTGGAGATAAAGCGGAGAAAAGGTAAAAGGAGATAAAGCACCAGCCAATCAGCTGTGTTTGAAAAAGACAGTTGGGAGCTGATTGGCTGGCGCTTTATCTCCTTTTACCTTTTCTCCGCTTTATCTCCAGTTTATCTCTTCTCCAAGCTTAATAAATCTGCCCCTTAGAGCCTCTTGAATTATGTATTATGTGTCTTCTGTGTCTTATTCTCCCATTATAGCGCTATTTCCAATGAGTGATCACCAGCTTGTTGAAACAACTTGAAGCGAGACATTCTGGTTAGGCAACACAGGTATTCAATTTTGTGGATTGTTCCATAACGCACAACGCTGTGGGAATGTACATAGCATATTTCATGCACCACTGACCATCTCTTTTAAGTGAATCTAATTTTTGTGTATTGGGCACTCGAAGGAAAAGTCACTAGTCAAAATGTCACGAGTCACGGATATTGGAAGTTGAATGGGCGAGTTCTCAATGAATAGGATTGCATTGGCGTACCGATACATTTGCATCCTCGTAACTCCTTGCCTTGTTTTATTCTTCTTCGGAGCTTGCCACACACATAGATGGTTCTTAATCTTAATTCTGTTCTTCCTTTTAGGAAGCATTGGAATCTGGCATGAAAAGACATGTGTTATCGTATCGGTTGGTTGTCCATTGTCTGATTGTGATGACTGTTTTGGGGATTATGTTGAATGAATACAATCGCCAAGGAATCGTAAACATTAATTTTGCTGAATCCAAAGACATTTTTGTACCACTTGACGTGCTGAGTCATAGATATGCTTTTTCTTCCCAGTCTGAGTCACTCTCCGAGAAGAAGAGACGATTGTCCTGAAGACTTTATACAATATAAGAATTATTTTTTCAGTGTCGGGCAGGCAGAGTTTTTTTATTTAGAGGGATGAGGGGGGGGGGGGGGGGGCGGAGTTATATCTGGACCAGTGGCGTAACTACATTTTGGGCGCCCCCCCCCCCCCGCCGTTAAAGGGAGGGCGCCCAGCCACTCACCCGCCCCTCCGCCCGACGCACCAACCCCCGCAGTCTAGATGTTCAGATCCGATATATCTGTGGGTACCTGGGGGAGCGGCAGGCGAGGACCGCAGGCGGCGCAGATGGAGACCGGGGGCGCGGCGGGAGAATAGGAAGAAATCCTATTCAAAAGACCGGGCGGCCGCTGATTGGCTGAGCTCTCAGCCAATCAGCGGCCACCCGGTCTTTTGAATAAGATTTCTTTATATTCTCCCTCCGCGCCCCCGGTCTCCATCTGCGCCGCCTGCCGCTCCCCATGGTAGCCGTCAATGCAGGTGGGGGGGACGCTGCGAGGCGGCTGGGGGGACGGACGCTGCGGGGGACACAGAGGCGGCAATTACTTACAGCTGAGCCGGGCAGGGGGAGCCGGGAGCTGTCACTGTCAGTACGGAAGAAAAAAAAAAAGCCCATACAATGAATCGGCAGCCTGTGATTGGCTGAGCGCTCTCTCAGCCAGTCAGCAATTGGCTGAGAGAGTGCTCAGCAGCCAATCACAGGCTGCCCATTCATTGTATGGGCTTTTTTTTCTTCAGTACAGACAGCTCCCGGCTCCCCCTGCCCGGCTCAGCTGTAAGTAATTGCCGCCTCTGTGTCCCCCGCAGCTTCCGTCCCCCGCAGCGTCCGTCCCCGCAGCCGCCTCAATGCCCCCCTGCCCCCTGTTCCCTTCACATTGCAGCTAACGTAACTATAGCACTGCAGCCCCCGGCGCCCGCACATGCATAGCGCCCCCCCCCCGCGGTCGCGGGGGCTGCGGTGCTATAGTTACGCCCCTGATCTGGACAAATCCTTGACCTTTTTTGGCATGGGCTAAAAATTGCCTTCTGGGAAGGGTAAAGACCCATACACACTACACAATGTTGGCCGCGGGTCCCTATATTGAACATACACACTGAACGATATTGGGAAATAATATTGTTCAGTGATGTCACAATGATCCGCGGAACATGCTGGTCATTGACTATATAGCCAAACTGACCTACATGTTCAGAAGAGAACGAGGCTTGTTAACGAAGTGCGTGAGCGCGCATTGTTAAAGATATTGAGTGTACACACTAGGCAATATTGTGAAAGAGCTTTCTGAGCGATATCTTTCACAATATACTCTAGTGTATATAAGGCTTAAAGCCCCATACACACTAAACGATTTTGTATATGACCGATATAATAAACAATATCGGCCGCGGGCTCTGATATTGTACATATACACTGAACTATATCGTTCAGTGATGTCACCGGTAGCCGCTGAACATGTGGGTCATATGGCTATATAGCCAAATTGACCTGCGTGTTCTGTAGACATCAATCATCGTTAACAACATGCTATAGTGTGCATCGTTAACGATATTGAATGTACACACTAGATGATATTGTGAACAATGGCCCTTATTCTGGTTCACTCGCAAAGGCAAATTCCTTCTCAAATGGACAAAACTATGAGCTCTGCAGGGGCGGCAGATGTAACATGTGCAGAGAGATTTAGATCTGGTTTCTCTGTATCTCAGAAACTGTTTAGTGAGGGGCATCTTTTACCCTGATGCCAACTGTTGCAGTTGGACATAATAAGATGGCATTGCCTCGTGTGAGAGGGGCATGGCTTCATATAGTCGTACTTCCTGAGCCCCCATTTTCACAACTCTGAACTGCCCTCAGGAGTACCGAGACTGCAGTGCAGGCATGTAATGTTACAGTGCGGCACCCAGCGCCTGTCACTGAGCAAGAGCCGCCATTTTGGTGTCACCCCTTGCCCGGTGACACCTGGGTGTGCGGCTATATTTTGCAGGAATTTATTATTGCATTGATCTTAATTGGTTAAAATAACGATTCTGTGCATTTGCTCTCTTATTATACAAATTTATCAGGTTAAATGTGTTTTTTGTACCTCACAAGCATAGGTATTTCTATTAGGGGTATAAGGTGTTTGTGGTGCACACGGGCCTAGGGTTGCCCCTACCCTGAACTCCCTGAACTGATATATTTTACCACTCCAGAGTCCCGTGGTGATGTCCCTGCACTGAGGACAGAAATCACTTGGAAAATGGCTTCCATATCTGTTTATGCATGAGCACTGTCAATGTCCATGGAAACAAAGCATGGACACCATATTTGCAGAGACATAATGCCACAGTCTACTCACTGCCAGAGAGGAGGGGTGCAACTAGAGGTGATACTACCATTGGTACAGCAGGTGCAGAGCACCGGGGCCCCTTAGGACTGCCCCTATCACCCTCTTCCTGTCACCCACTGTTTTTCTCTGTCACACTCTGCTTCCCCCTGTCACACTCTGCCTCCCCCTGTCACACTCTGCCTCCCCCTCTCACACTCTGCTTCCCCCTGTCACACTCTGCTTCCCCCTGTCACACTCTGCCTCCCCCTCTCACACTCTGCCTCCCCTCTCACACTCTGCCTCCTCTCATCACACTCTGCCTCCTCCTGTCACACTCTGCCTCCCCCTGTCACACTCTGCCTCCCCCTGTCACACTCTGCCTCCCCAGCCTCTCCCTGTCACCCACTTTTTTTCCTGTCACACACTGCCTCTCCCTGTTACCCACTGCCGTGTTGTATATTGTGAACTTGGGTTGAGGTGAAGGAGGGGCCCAAATTATATTTTTGCATCTGGGCCCACAACCCAGAAGTTCCACCAGCAACAGAAGCTGCACGCGGGCCCTCTCCTCTCTTATTACGTCCCTGCTTATAAGATACTTTCTCTGGTGTCCTAATCTGTGCACAGTTGCCATAAATGATGCTAAACGCTACTAATATGTGTGCACTCCATACATAACTGTTCATGAATAAATGCAGGAAGACAGATGCTCGAAATGAAAAATAAACCCATAAAACATTAACGAAGAAGATCTGTGAGTGTGGAGTGTGGACGCTGCATTGCTTATGTGCTATTTAAATGCAAATGAGGTAATATAGCTAAAATATACCGTAAGAATGATTACAAGCTGACCACAAGTTTGTGTGAGAGAGTCAGGTTGCAGACAGCAATTACCAGGAGGCTGTGTGAGAAGCAGTTCAAAGACAGCACAGTTGTGGTGGAAACAAGATTTGGAGGGAGGGAGTGTTAGTCAGATGGAGATTAGAAATAGAAGAGAGGCTTAAATGCCGAGAGAATCAGCCAGGAGCAGTTATCTGAGGTTTCTAGGGGGTTTGAATGGAGATTTGGTAGGTGTCTGACCTGCAATGGACGCTGGGCTAACTGGCCAATGGAAATCCTGCAATGGAGACTGGACTAACTGGCCAATGCCCAAAAAAGTTTTACATTTACAGATGAAGCCGCTGTCATTCAGTGGGGGTCTGGGGGTCGGATCGCCAACCACCAGCCCCTGCCAGCCGCCGGAAGGGGACGTGTGACTCTGACAGAGCTCTCCGTCGATCCCAGCTGCCTCCCTTTCACTGTCCGCCAGTCCCCACATATTATTCGGGGAGGTTGGCATCTGAAGCCATTGATAAAGATTTATCAGGAGTGCCAGACAAGTGTTACATATATATATATATGGAAAAAAGTACTTGTGAGCTGCGCTCAATATGTAGTGTCCAAAATTGGTCCAGCAAATGATCCTTAATAGGAATTCCAAGTAAAAAGTCACCAGTCTGACGAAGTCCCTGATGAAACGCGTTAGAGTGTGGCCTGTGATACCCGCGTCTTGCCATACCCTGTTTCCAGCCTGGTGTCTGTCTCCCCGACGAGCGGTCAGGAGTCCCGGCAGCGCAATCCAGCTTGTGCGGTATCCCTCCCATCGGTAGTGGTGAGCATTTCATCAGGAGCTGTGTGCCCCGGGTATTTGTTTAACATCTTGTGGTAACCAGCCCACAGCAGTTTTTTATATGGTACGAGCAACTGCTTTTATCTATGTTGGAGTGTGTATGCTCTATTAAACATCATTTACATGCACTATGGAGCGCCCCTTTGTTCTCTGTTTTTTCTATATATATATATATATATATATATATATATTCTTTGGGTTTGTGGCCGGCACTCTCAGGTACAATAAACAATCATCAGCGCGGTGCCTTCCAGTCAGAAAATACCATAGATATATTGTAATGGCGGCACTAACAAACAAAGAATCACTGACTCCAAACAAGATCAGGAGAATATAATGACGTTTTGGTTTATTAACCGTCTTCAGATAATAACCCGGATTTGGGGGGGGGGGGGGTTGTGGTAAAGCTGGTGGCAGCCCGGGGGTGGGTGGTGGTAACGCTAATGACCTGGCTTTGGGGGGTGCTACCACTTACCTGGCTTCGGTACCACGCTGCCTGTGGCTGCTTACGACCAACGTCACCCAAGAGCAACCCTCAGCAATCTTTACGTGGCCAAGCCAGAGGGGAAAGCGGAGGCCCAGCAAGGGGGGAAAGCCACCGAATCCGGACAGCGCACCGGTAAATGGCCCGTTTCCCGGTGGGCTAATCCGCCCCTGCAGTGAGGGCTTGTATATTATCTTGACCCTTGAAAACCATTACTACACCAGGATGAAGTCTTACTGCAGAAGAAAATTAGGCCTAATTCCGAGGCACAAGCCATTGCTTTTCCTGCACAGTGGATCTGTGGAAATATGCCAAAGCCACAGCCCCTGAGATATGCTGACTGACACAATTTTTGATATACTCCGATAAAGCAGTGGCTAAAATAGAAATTTACATTAATTATAATTTTTTTTACCTATGTGCTTGTTACCAGGGGTATCATGCTCATTGCCACAGGTTACATGCTCATTGCCAGGAGTTTCTTGCTCCTGTACATACGTTTTTGAATCAATCATCTCCAGGTAATGTTATACATTGCTGCTGATCCCTGACAGAGGCTAGAGGTCCAGTAGAGGTCCATCTGTCTCCTCTAAGGCGGTGGAATCTGCATATACCACGTGCCCATGCGGTGCCAGCTTCCCTAAGCCACAGCTTGGGAATGTGATGTCATTGCTACGCCACTGTGTATGAATCACATATCTCAGCATTCACCATTATGAACGTCAATAAACATTGATCAATGCATTTAAGCTTGCGGCCCGCATCATGGAACCCCATTGAAATACAAGGTCCAGGTTTCAGAGCAGCAGCAACAGGGAAACTGATGTGATCAAAATCGGGCTCATTAGCAGCACCTATGCTCTCCTGATATAAGGGTTTCCAGGGCAGAGAGCGATTGCTCCTGATGGTGGAATAGCTGCCCAAGTGACAGCATATGTACAGCAAGAGTGTGATTGCTCCTGATGGTGGAATAGCTGCCCAAGTGACAGTATATGTACAGCAAGAGTGTGATTGCTCCTGATGGTGGAATAGCTGCCCAAGTGACAGTATATGTACAGCAAGAGTGTGATTGCTCCTGATGGTGGAATAGCTGCCCAAGTGACAGTATATGTACAGCAAGAGTGTGATTGCTCCTGATGGTGGAATAGCTGCCCAAGTGACAGTATATGTACAGCAAGAGTGTGATTGCTCCTGATGATGGAATAGCTGCCCAAGTGACAGTATATGTACAGCAAGAGTGTGATTGCTCCTGATGGTGGAATAGCTGCCCAAGTGACAGTATATGTACAGCAAGAGTGTGATTGCTCCTGATGGTGGAATAGCTGCCCAAGTGACAGTATATGTACAGCAAGAGTGTGATTGCTCCTGATGGTGGAATAGCTGCCCAAGTGACAGCATATGTACAGCAAGAGTGCGATTGCTCCTGATGGTGGAATAGCTGCCCAAGTGACAGTATATGTACAGCAAGAGTGTGATTGCTCCTGATGGTGGAATAGCTGCCCAAGTGACAGTATATGTACAGCAAGAGTGTGATTGCTCCTGATGGTGGAATAGCTGCCCAAGTGACAGTATATGTACAGCAAGAGTGTGATTGCTCCTGATGGTGGAATAGCTGCCCAAGTGACAGTATATGTACAGCAAGAGTGTGATTGCTCCTGATGGTGGAATAGCTGCCCAAGTGACAGTATCTGTACAGCAAGAGTGTGATTGCTCCTGATGATGGAATAGCTGCCCAAGTGACAGTATATGTACAGCAAGAGTGTGATTGCTCCTGATGGTGGAATAGCTGCCCAAGTGACAGTATATGTACAGCAAGAGTGTGATTGCTCCTGATGGTGGAATAGCTGCCCAAGTGACAGTATATGTACAGCAACAGGGATTCTCATTTCCACACACACACATATATATATATATATATATATATACACACACATACACACACACACACCGTGTATATATACACACACACACACACACACACGTGTACCATTAAACGTATTGATGATTCACACCTGCATACATCTGCCAGACGACATGTCGAAATGCTAGTAGCTGTTCATTTTCACACTGTCTTTGTGGTGAGAAATCTAATCCAACAATTATTCTGTCAGAGCTGTCAGACCTTCTGCGTTTACCTGTAATTTCAAACCAGGATAATTATGGCAGCGGTTGCGCAGGTAAGTTCTGTTGACTCCCAATCATATCTCCATGTAAAAAATAAAAAATAGCTCACACACAATGACGCTGATTGAACGCTAGGTATTCATTTTAAAATAAAGGAAATCTTCAGATGGTTCTGTTTGAACCTAGCGTAAAATATGTTCCTCGCAAACTTATAATTACAGAAGTCATTGACTGAGTGAATATTGTTTTTGCCCTCTCTCCACCCTATTGAGCAAGGAACAGCGGCGGGGACTGAAAATGTTAAAAAATTATGAAATAAGAAAACATAAGTGGGCGAGAATTGTGTATTATTCATATGCAAAAAAAACAGAATGGGATTTTTTTTTTCTCTTATGAAAAGGGATATGGTTCGTGGTTCAGTTACCGATGCCTTCAGGCTTGAAACTATTTAAACATAGGGAATTTATGAGAATCTACGTTGGTATTTACTAGAAAGGTATTGCAAGTAAAACTGTCTTTTTTGGAGCAGCCGGCCATGTGCGTACCTTGCATACATTAATATTCCGTCATCGGGAGAAAAGGAATAAGGCATAAGCAAACGTGGGGGGAGGGGAGGAAGAGCCCCCCCCCCCGCCCTCCTCTTGGTAAACAGCTGAAATTATGACATTAATATCAATGCTGTAAATAAGATTACCAGAGCTGACGCCACATCATACAGTGAAAGTTTGTTGTGTGTGGATCAGAGCCCTTAATCAGTGCATTGGACCAGAGAGCAGCTACTAGGAAGAAGAGACAGGAGCCGTACCATGAGGAGGGAGAATGCATGATCAGAAAGTGCAGAACTGGTTCTATTATGTGTATATATTTATTTATTATTATTATTATTGGCGGGGGGGGGGGGGGGATTAAGAAATTTGCAATTGCCCATGTGATATAGAGTTAGCTACACACTTAGGGCCCAATTCAGAGTTCATCACCGTTCTGCAACCTTGCAGATCGATCGATTGACGGCGCATGCCTATGGATCTTATTGTGGGAGCTCAAATAGCTACAGAAATAAGAGTATGGATCATAATCGCAATCCCGAGCAGAGAGCCGGCGTTTAGGGGGTGGGAGCTGGCTGTTTCCTGGGAGTGTCAGAAAAAACTCATGCACGCCCAGGCGTTATAAGGGAGGGCCTCCATCCGCCTGTATCTGTCGCAGATGACCGGTCTGGTCAGACTTTTGCACACACTGGGAAAATCAATAGATGGTTTGTGAATTGCGTACAGATTTGTGGGTGGATAGCGAATAGCGATCCATTTACAATTCACTTGCAGATTAGCATGGGCGGGATTTCTTTATGATTGGCCGGTGGCTATCTACTCGCAGCCAACTGCAACTTTGCAGATCAGCGATGAGATCTGAATCAGGCTCATTATACAGGACATGGGAGGGGGGAGGGGGGATCTATCTAGTGCAGTCTATAATACATAAGCTTAGTTTGATTGGCTGCTTCTGGCACCACCCCTACTTGTCCATTTATATAAGAAAGTTTCATATATCTCTCCCATTGAAGTTGAGACTCACATGGGACATAGGACCTGATTCTGGTGCATTCGCAGCCTTGACGATGATGCAGTGCGCATCCGCAGGGCTTGCCATCACTGGCCACTTGCAAGATGAATGGCAGCCGGCAGCCATTTGTGGGCTGCAACCCAGATTTTCTGAGAGTGGCCCAGAAAACGCAGGCAGTGTCCGGCTGTTGGGAGGCAGTGCTGCTGATGTCAGCAGCGGTCCTGATCTCCCCAAGGCCTTCACAGTGCAGAGAATGGCTAGGCACACACGGCGGCTGTGAACAGGGGGAAATCCATCTGAAGGTAAGTGATTACGAATGGATGTCCCCCTATGTGCACGGCTGCAAAAGGATGCCGTACACTGATACAGTGTCCATGTTGACTTACGTTGACATAGACACAGAATTTTTTTTGAAAAACATCATGTCGACCTGACTGTTGACCTTCCCATTGTTGACCTAATGCTTTTTTCGACCTTCCGACACTGTCGACTTTAGACCTGTCAACCTATTTCATGTGTCGACCTCAGTGGCGTAGCTACGTTTTGAGTACCCCCCGCCGTTAGGGGGGGGCGCCCCCCCCCCCCGTCGCCGCCCTGCCGAGCACCCCTACCCCACCGCCCCGCTGAGCACCCCTACCCCGCCGCCCCGCCGCCCATGCAAACCCCCCCTCAATCCCCCACAGCCTTACCTATCGCGCTGGTCCCGGCGGCTCCGTTCTTCTGCTGAGGACCACCAGAAAATGGCCGCCCCCATACAGCAGACAGTTTCAGAGAACTGTCTGCTATATGGGGGCGGCCATTTTGTGGTGGTCCTCAGCAGAAGAACGGAGCCGCCGGGACCAGCACGATAGGTAAGTCTGCGGGGGATTGAGGGGGGGTTTAACTATAGCACCGCAGCCCCCGGCGCCCCCACATGCACAGCGCCCCCCCGCGGTGGCTGCGGGGCTATAGTTACGCCCCTGGTCGACCTTTAGTGGCCGATCTAAACTATGTCGACCCTATGATGCCCAACGCACGCTCCAGCAGGTTTCGACGACCCCCTTCATTGCGGATTGTTTACGAGGGTCATGCAGAATGCAGCATGGCCCCTGCCCTCCGCCCCCTTGCCGACGCTCATGCCCACACCCTTCAAGAAATCACTTGTAAATAGGCGCTGACATAATTTTCCCAGAGATAGGTCAGGGTTGCCGACTTTTACAGTCTCCTCTCTGGGAGAACCCCGGAGGGGAGACTGTCAGGAGCACTTCTGGGGGCGGGGCTTGATGGAGACATCATCAGTCCCTGCCCCCCAGTAATAAAAATTCAGCAATATGCGGGTCTCTGATGAGGGGGTGGGGCTAAATATGCACACTTTGCATATTTAACCCCTCCCCCTCCACGCAATTTAAAGCTTTTGCCACCAGATACATGAGGGGCGGAAGGGGGTCCGCAGGAATCCGGGAGGGTTGCCCACCTTTCCGGGGGACCAGGAGGGGGACCCAATTTTCGCGATCCTCACGCCCATTCCGGGAAGGTTAAAAACCCTGAGATAGGTTCAGAAGACAAATCTCTGGGAAAATGGCACTGTCACCAATTTCCCAGAGACACTTGTGCAGCAGAGTCTGACACAGTACCAGAATCTTCCCTGAACAAGCGGCCAAGTGAGGAAGAGGGATCTGCAAGGTCCCCCTCCTCATATAACACCCCTGAATTTGGTTGTGTCACACAGGAGAAACGCTGAGGAAGATTACCAGTCAGGCTCTGGACAACCTCTCCTCAGTTAGTGTAAACTAATTTTATCTTGCCACTTTGACCCCAGAATTTACATAACTACAAAGACTCTGGGAGCATGTGTGTGGGAGCGAGCGAAGGGAACGTCTGCAAATTAGCTTCAAAGCAACTGGTGCCATTTTTACAGGCAGCTTTACGACTGCTGCTTTCATCGTTTACGCTGCCCCCCTATTCCAGGAGATCTCATTAACAGCATTATAACTGTAAAAATATTTTTAAAAGGCTCTAAAAAGTTTCAAGGCAGAAATATCAAAATCTTTTCTGTGAACAAAAAAATTTATTTTAATAATCCCGTAACCGTTGTGTTTGTTGAAATTCCCAAAAACGCCGGAATAATCTCCCATGGCCGCTATTAGTCTGCCAGATGTTTTGTAGCCATATTTTTACAGAATTTATAAATCCGAGCAGCAGCGGAAACCGGATTAACTACCTTACGCCAAAACAAGGATCCGTGCGTCTGCAAGCAACAACCGATGACGCCCATTGGTTTGCTGCCAGCTGCTGCACTTGCTGTTAGTATCTGCAGCCCATGCTAGGTGGATCTGGGGGGGGTGGGTGGGTGGGGGTCGGGATGGGGGGGGGGGGGTTTCAGAGAATGGATGTGCAATATATCAGGGTAGGGAGAGATCAGAGGGTAGTATGCTTACGGCATGGGCAGCGGTCATAACCAGTTCTGGTCATAGGGAGCAGATTGACCAGGGCTTGATTTAAGGTTCCAGGTGCCCTAGGCTAATACACATGTAGCTCCCTTGTAATGCTGCTAAACACACGTGTATGGGCGCTCACTCACCAGTCATACTGCCCATGTGCATGTAATGCTGCTATACACACATGTATGGGCGCTCAGAGACTCGCCAGTCATACTGCCCACGTGCATGTAATGAAGGGTATACAACTGGCATGTAGGATCTAATGCTTGTGGTGTGTGAACGAGACTTTGTCTGTAGGCTGCCCAGCTGGTGCTGTAGCACAATGTACATAAAGTAATGGTTCCAGCAGTAAGTTACATTGGCACAGCCATCTGGCAGTCACCTTAATAAATCCCCCCCCCACCCCACAGTACATCGGGACTGGTGAACAACCATGGAATAAATTAGGCCTTCATTTTATTCCTCGGGTGTACCCCCACCCTGTCCTGGTGCCCTCGGCTGCAGCCTAATCAGCCTATTGGTTAATCAGACACTATAATGCCCCTTTCAGACCGCACTTTTCAACCGGTATTTTGTAGTTTTTATAACCGTTTCAAAACGGTTATATGTGCGGTCTGAAAGGTGCAGAACCGATTTACCGTTTAAAAAAAGCAGTTTATGCTAAACGGTTAAATTGGAGGGTCCTACCCGTTTCAGACCCGGTATTTTGGCACCAAAATCGGGTCTGAAACGGTATTTAGGACCCAGCCAATGAGCTTACCCAGCGCAGTGCATATTTAATGAGGGGGGGGGGGGGGTGCGTTAGCCCCAGGGGAAGGGGTGTGTGTTAGCCCTACAGGGGGGGGGATGTGTGAGCCATAGGGGAGGGGGGTGTGTTAGCCCTACTGGGGGGGGGGGGGGGGAGGGAAGTTAACCCGGGGGGGGGGGGGGGGTGGGGTTGGGGCTGAAGACCGCACTGGAACGGCACTTAAACGGTAATGTACCATTTAAAAGATAAGAGATGCTGTGTGAAAGGGGTTTTACCTGGCAGACCCGGTTTTGGAAATATTTTCAAATACAGGGTCAAAGCCAGTTATACGGTCTGAAAGCAGCATAAGTGACTAAGGCCCCCTCCCTATAAAAATACCCGGTACTGTACCCCATGTGTCCGTGCCTGTCCTCCTGTCCATTGCAAAGTTTACAAAGCCAGGAAAACTTGAATGGACATTAACATTTTTTATTTTCTAGAACCCTGAGCTTAGCAGGACAAGGCAAATATCATTTACCCTCTCGAGGTCCCATTCTGCTTTATGAACCGCAGATTGGGGGTCACAAGCATGCTCCGAGGAGGTGGGATGGTAGAACAGCAAGCCTGGTTTCTCTCCCTATTTTAGCACAGTGAACATAAGAACCGGGACTGTTGGGAGTTATGTTAGTGTTCCAACTGTCATCCATAATTCATTCTTCAGCAATCTGTTGGCTTACCAGCAATGGACACTTGCTCATATTTAGTTAAATTAGCTTCATTGACCACATTTAAAGAATGTGATAAATGATTAAGGGGTCTATTGACTAAGCATTAGAGAGAGATAGAGTAGTGAATGATACGTACCAGACAATCATATCTTAGCAAAATGATATTTAGGAGATGATTGGTTGGTGCTTTGGGTCCGATTCAGGCCTGAACGCAGGGCCGCAAATTTGCATGGCGGCCCACGTTCAGTTAAGCCCCGCCCCGCTAGAGTGAAATCCCACATTGCAAATGAATGTGCCACCTGTGCGATTGGGGATGTGTACGGCCGCCAGATGCCTACTTCCTGTTAACCACCTTGTGAACGGCTTGCCATACCAACTGTGACATAATTCACAGCTCTGCGAATCAGACACTTTATCTCTCTCCATACTTTAATTGTCCCCTATCCAGCAGAAGCCTGGAGAGGAGACTCTGTTCAGCTATGTCTTTGGAGTGGATACATTTATCACCTTATTATCAAACATGTAGATGACATATGTTTGGGGTCTCTTACCATCATCAAGCTGATGCTGGGGTCCCTCAGACTGTTGTAATTTTTTCTCCCGGGTCCAGCCCTCTCTGGGTGGCTCCTCTTCACCGGAAGCAACAAAGACTGACACACGGCCATGACCAGGGGCGTAGCGCCAAAATTTGCGCCCCCTGCCGGATAATTTCGGCGCCCCCCTCCCTAAATTTAGCGCTGCCCCCGTTCTTACCATGCCTCCCCCGCCGCGTCTGTATTCCGCCAGGAGTCGGGACCGCATATCTACTAATCTGCGTCCCGGCGCCTGGCTCCTGGAGTCAAATGATCATTACAAAATGGCCGCCTCCTTACAGCAGACCGTTTGTAAGGATGCTAGAGGAGGCCGTCGCTGCCTCCTCTAGCATGTTAAAAAACGGTCTGCTCTAAGGAGGCGGCCATTTTGTAATGGACATTTGACTCAAGGAGCCAGGCGCCGGGACGCAGATTAGTAGATATGCGGTCCCGACTCCCGGCGGAATACAGACGCGGCGGGGGAGACAGCGGCCGGGGCACAGCAAGGGGTGGAGGGCAGTGGCCGGTGCCAGCATCCGGCGCCCACGCAGCCCCCGCTCCCCCAAGCAGCAGCGGGGGCTGCCTCACGCTATCTACGCCACTGGCCATGACGCCGCTGTACTATCAATGCCCAGAGGAGACTGGGGGAGCTGGGGCTACGGTAGCCAGAAGGTGCCTGCCCGCCACATCTATGTGGGAGGCGCAGCGATGGAGAGAAAGAGAGCACGCTGGGCGCAGAGGACAGGCACAGCCGGGACCATCGCTGCTTCCCCACCTCGTCACCGGCCGTTACCATGGTAGCAGGCCGCTGGTTGGCTGAGAGACAGCCATTCTCAGCCAACCAGCGGCCTGTTATGCCATGGTTACTAATTTTAAAGTTTTCAATGCAGCTGTGGGATGGGCATGACTAGCGGTATTGCACTCCGGCTGCCAATCTATTAACGGTACGCCATACCGGCCCGTACCCCCATACTTTCACCTCTGGGTATGTCTCTCTCCAATAGACCAGTACCTTACGTCACACTATTAGAACACAGCTTGAGGAAGCATACAATAACATATTTCACAACACATAATATTATATAATATTACAGTTTGATAAAGTAGCCGGGCCTGGAATATGTAAGGAAATGTACATATAGTGACATCACTGGGAATGATTAACATAAAGGAAAGCATTCAGGAAATGGAATCCTAAGACCAAGGTCTGCACACAGTAGGAGTAATATAAGCATACTTGATTAATGGATAATAATCCAGAGGTTAAGTAAGGGAGTTCTGAGAGGGAGTAGAGAGGGAGAAAGTGCATTTCTATGAATTGGAGTCTTCAGGAATCCCTGCTTGTAGATTAGGGAAGTGACTACTTGAATCATACATTTAGAGCGTGGAAATATCATGTTGTTAAAAAAAATGGAAACTAGTATATTTAAAACTAGATCTTACTTTATGTAATATTGTAATAAAATTCCTAGAAGTTAGACTAGCAAAAGAAAGGCATTCATAGCTAAGGCAGGGTTGCCTACCCTCCAGGAATGGCCGAAAATTGGGTCCCCCTCCCGGCCCCCCCGGAAGGGTGGAAAACCCTCCCGGATTCTGGGGGGATGCCCCGCTGCGCCCCCGATCGCGGCATTTAAATGCCGCAATCCGCAGGTCTCAGAGGAGGGGGCGGAGCTAAAATGGCAAAATCGCTTCATTTTAGCCCAGCCCCCTCCACAGAGATCCGTGAATTCAACTGTTTAACATAATGGGGGTGGGGCTTAGTGACATCACGCTCAAGCCCCGCCCCCGAGCAGCTGCTGAAACTCTCCTCTCCGGGCTTCTCCCGGAGAGGAGAATATTAAAGTCGGCAACCCTGCGCTAAGGGCCTGATTTAGGCAGGGGAACGCCTGCGTTTGCTGGCCAGCGTTTGCTGGCCAGCGTTTCTGGGCGCACTCACCATTTTTGTGGGCAAGCCCATGAAAAGCCGCGGGTCCGCCCCAGAAAGGCGTCAGTAGCTGGAGCCCACCATTGGAATGTGTGCGGAAATTAGACCACTGCTTGCAGGTTTGAATCGGCCCACAGGGCTGAAGCTGTGATTGACGGTCAGGTTTTAGATAATAATCACAATATATTGTATTTGCATTCAGTGTTTTATGTCATAGTCGTGTTTTTTGTTATGTTATGTTTTACATTATATTTCAATTTTTTATTATGTTGGGAGAAATTTACTAAGAATACGACTTTTTGTATTCTTAATACAAATGAATACGGATGCATACGGCTATTCTAGCCGTATGCAAATTCATGTTCCGGAGGGGAAGTTCCTAAGCAGTCAAATATGACTGCTTTGTAGTATATATATATATATATATATATATATATATATATATATATATATATATATATATCAATAACATAAGACCGCACTCCATCCAGCATATACATCTTCTAGGGTGACATCCAGAACACATAGGAGTCCATTTATATAGAAAAAAAGGACGCACTCTCCAGTATATAAATGCAAGTAAAAAAGCTGTGTATTATGGCAATTTCAAAAAGATAGCAAAAAATGTACTCAACGTTTCTGTCCCATAAGGACCTTCATCAGGAGTTCTGCAACAATTCAATTAAAGCACAGCCTGGGCCAAGCAGCATGCGCTGTAGGATCCTGCTGCTTGGCCCAGGCTGTGCTTTAATTGAATTGTTGCAGAACTCCTGATGAAGGTCCTTATGGGACAGAAACGTTGAGTACATTTTTTGCTATCTTTTTGAAATTGCCATAATACACAGCTTTTTTACTTGCATTTATATACTGGAGAGTGCGTCCTTTTTTCTATATATATATATATATATATATATATATATATATATATATATATATATATATATGTTTCAGAATGGAATAGAGAAGCGCTTCATAGTGTAAAACTGTATTTATTTAAAACACATACAGTGCTGCGGCACATAAAATCAATGTGGACTCGTACCGTTAGGGTAACCGCTGTGGGCTGGTTACCACAAGATTTTACAATAAAAGCCTCAGGCAAAACTCCAACCTCCGTCAGGACTCAGCCGGGTAACAGAACACGCTCACCGCACTGGGAGTGGGGGAAGCGCGCCGGGAACTCCAAACAGGAACGGACACGGTGGGGAAGCCGGGGCACAGGTACAGCAGACGTCACCAAACCCCGCCCTAACGCGTTTCGTATCAAACTTCGTCAGAGGGCGTGGTTGGTGACCGTCTGCCGGCGGCTTAAAAGGGAGCAGTGACCAATCAGGCTGTAGGTTTGCCGGAGGTGTGTATTTCCAGACAAAAACCAATCAGGCTGTGGGTTTGCCGGAGGCATATACTTCCAAACAAAAAACGGTACCTTTGTACAGACAACAAAATATCAACAATTACATAAAAAATATATATATAGCAAGGTGCAACATAATTGCAATAAATGCCAATAATATACAATATACAATAAAAGGACAAAAATACAGTATAAGAATGGACAATATATACATCCAATTCAAAACAGTTTCTGCAGAGGAAAAGAAACTGAGAATGAGAAGCAAAAATACATACAGATGGCAAAAATCGGAGGAAAGGCTGATAATAGAAAATAATTACAATACATTAATAAAAACCATACAGAAATGATTATTCACCAGAATCTGCACAGATATCACAAAACAGTATATACATAAATGAAAAAAGAGTATTCTCAAAAAAGAAGAGAGAAGGAATTTAGCGATTAATGAACGGCGTGATTTCATACCCTTCATTAAGACCTTGGGGTGCCAAACTACCAAGGGTAAGGATCCAGAAGGTCTCGCGTCTAAGTAGTGCGCGATCTCTGTCGCCTCCCCTTTTCCCAATCGGGACCAACTCAAGGCCCATAACCTTAGTGCCCTCTGGATTACTATTATGACAGGACTTATAATGTCGGGGAACACTGTGGTTGACCACGCCATGTTTTATGTTCCTCAAATGTTCCAAAATGCGAACCTTCAAGGGGCGTTTGGTCTTACCTATATAAATGGACCCACAAGGACAGATTAATTTGTACACGACATAGGTTGAGTTACAATTAATAAATTGATTTATTCTAAAAGTGGTACCATCATGCGACAAAAAAGATGAGCTCTTTTTAACCAAAGAGCAAATCTTACACCTGCCGCAAGAAAAGCAACCCTTCAAGGTGAGGAAAAAAGATGGGTTAACATTAGATGACACAGATGGAACAGGCTCTAGTTGACTCTTAGATGTCCAGGCACTGATGGTTTTGGCCCTTGTAAAAACAATTTTAGGAGCATCTTCCAAATGTTTACCCAACACAGGATCACACTTAACAATATGCCAGTGTTTCTTTAAAATAGTAGAAATCTGTTTTTCCCCATCATTGTACTTTGTAATGAAGAGACAGTCACTATTTTTATTCTCAGGATCTTTAACTTTATACTGAAGCACTTCTTCACGTACTGAGTCCCTGGCTTTAATAAATGCTGACTCCACTATTTTCGTCGGATACCCTCTTTCCCTAAACCTTTGAGTGTAAATTTGAGCCTGTTCCTCAAAAGTTTGTATATTGGTACAATTCCTGCGTAAACGCAGGAATTGGGAAAAGGGAATGTTGTTCTTCCAGGGTTTTGAATGGCAACTCTCATACTCCAAATAACTGTTGCTGTCAACACTTTTAAAAAATGTACATGTCTCAACCTCTGGGATTTGCGGAAAATTTTCTATACTCAAAAGGAGGTCCAGGAACTCAATTTTTTCACTCTGGAAATTGGACGTGAATTTCAGATTGAAGGAATTATTATTTAAATCACCCATAAACTGATTAAATTCACTCTCATTCCCCCTCCAAACAAGGATGATATCATCGATATAACGATGAAAAAAATGGATTTTCGATGCCCACACACCTTGAAGCAAGTCACATTCCCATTCCCCCATGTATAGATTGGCCAGACTGGGGGCACAAATCGTCCCCATCGCTGTGCCCCACAGCTGCAAATACCAATCTCCCAGGAATTCGAAGTAATTGTGTGTGAGCACAAATCTAAGACACTCACACACAAAATCTCCAGCCTCCATGGAGATGGAGGGATCACGTGCAAGAACCGCTCTCACAGCTGCTATTCCTCCCTCGTGTGGGATAGCAGTGTAGAGCGATTGGACATCAATTGAGGCCCAATTAAGTCCCTCTTCCCAAGAGATTGACCTTACAAGTTGAAGCATATGTGTGGAATCCCGCACATAAGTCCCGAGCTTGGGGACATAATGTTTAATAACCGAGTCCACAAACTCAGAGACCCTCGACGTGAGAGAGCCCACACCAGCCACAATAGGGCGACCTGGAGGCTTGTCAAGCCCCTTGTGGATCTTAGGCAGGTGGTAAAACGTGGCCAAGTTGGGGTTAGGGTTATACATATATTTGAATTCATCAACAGACAAGGTTTTATTAGCTAAACCAGTTTTAAGCAGGGTCTCAAGTTCAAGTATGAACAGAGGAGTGGGGTCGGAGTCCAGGCGGCGGTAGGAGATGTTATCATTGAGCAATCTGTGGGCCTCATCCACATAGTACTCCCGATCCAGGACCACGACCCCACCCCCCTTATCCGCACTTTTAATCACAATATCAGTGTCAGATGACAAACTTTTCAAGGCCTCAAATTCTTTCCTAGAAAGATTCCTTTTTGTATTCTTACTTTTCAATTTATCTATATCCCTTTTAACCAAATCTGAAAACAGTTCAAGGTGTGCACCCCTTGACTCAACAGGATAATAAATCGATTTAGGTTTAAGTTTGGAAAGTGTATCAACCTTTTGGGAACCCTGGGTATCATCCCAATTTTTAAGGGGAGCATCTGCTTTTCTCAAAAAATGGCGTTTTAAGGTAAGTTTCCTTATATACAGATTTAGATCTATATAAAGATCAAATTTGGTAGGGCCAGCAGAATTTAATCAGTTTATGGGTGATTTAAATAATAATTCCTTCAATCTGAAATTCACGTCCAATTTCCAGAGTGAAAAAATTGAGTTCCTGGACCTCCTTTTGAGTATAGAAAATTTTCCGCAAATCCCAGAGGTTGAGACATGTACATTTTTTAAAAGTGTTGACAGCAACAGTTATTTGGAGTATGAGAGTTGCCATTCAAAACCCTGGAAGAACAACATTCCCTTTTCCCAATTCCTGCGTTTACGCAGGAATTGTACCAATATACAAACTTTTGAGGAACAGGCTCAAATTTACACTCAAAGGTTTAGGGAAAGAGGGTATCCGACGAAAATAGTGGAGTCAGCATTTATTAAAGCCAGGGACTCAGTACGTGAAGAAGTGCTTCAGTATAAAGTTAAAGATCCTGAGAATAAAAATAGTGACTGTCTCTTCATTACAAAGTACAATGATGGGGAAAAACAGATTTCTACTATTTTAAAGAAACACTGGCATATTGTTAAGTGTGATCCTGTGTTGGGTAAACATTTGGAAGATGCTCCTAAAATTGTTTTTACAAGGGCCAAAACCATCAGTGCCTGGACATCTAAGAGTCAACTAGAGCCTGTTCCATCTGTGTCATCTAATGTTAACCCATCTTTTTTCCTCACCTTGAAGGGTTGCTTTTCTTGCGGCAGGTGTAAGATTTGCTCTTTGGTTAAAAAGAGCTCATCTTTTTTGTCGCATGATGGTACCACTTTTAGAATAAATCAATTTATTAATTGTAACTCAACCTATGTCGTGTACAAATTAATCTGTCCTTGTGGGTCCATTTATATAGGTAAGACCAAACGCCCCTTGAAGGTTCGCATTTTGGAACATTTGAGGAACATAAAACATGGCGTGGTCAACCACAGTGTTCCCCGACATTATAAGTCCTGTCATAATAGTAATCCAGAGGGCACTAAGGTTATGGGCCTTGAGTTGGTCCCGATTGGGAAAAGGGGAGGCGACAGAGATCGCGCACTACTTAGACGCGAGACCTTCTGGATCCTTACCCTTGGTAGTTTGGCACCCCAAGGTCTTAATGAAGGGTATGAAATCACGCCGTTCATTAATCGCTAAATTCCTTCTCTCTTCTTTTTTGAGAATACTCTTTTTTCATTTATGTATATACTGTTTTGTGATATCTGTGCAGATTCTGGTGAATAATCATTTCTGTATGGTTTTTATTAATGTATTGTAATTATTTTCTATTATCAGCCTTTCCTCCGATTTTTGCCATCTGTATGTATTTTTGCTTCTCATTCTCAGTTTCTTTTCCTCTGCAGAAACTGTTTTGAATTGGATGTATATATTGTCCATTCTTATACTGTATTTTTGTCCTTTTATTGTATATTGTATATTATTGGCATTTATTGCAATTATGTTGCACCTTGCTATATATATATTTTTTATGTAATTGTTGATATTTTGTTGTCTGTACAAAGGTACCGTTTTTTGTTTGGAAGTATATGCCTCCGGCAAACCCACAGCCTGATTGGTTTTTGTCTGGAAATACACACCTCCGGCAAACCTACAGCCTGATTGGTCACTGCTCCCTTTTAAGCCGCCGGCAGACGGTCACCAACCACGCCCTCTGACGAAGTTTGATACGAAACGCGTTAGGGCGGGGTTTGGTGACGTCTGCTGTACCTGTGCCCCGGCTTCCCCACCGTGTCCGTTCCTGTTTGGAGTTCCCGGCGCGCTTCCCCCACTCCCAGTGCGGTGAGCGTGTTCTGTTACCCGGCTGAGTCCTGACGGAGGTTGGAGTTTTGCCTGAGGCTTTTATTGTAAAATCTTGTGGTAACCAGCCCACAGCGGTTACCCTAACGGTACGAGTCCACATTGATTTTATGTGCCGCAGCACTGTATGTGTTTTAAATAAATACAGTTTTACACTATGAAGCGCTTCTCTATTCCATTCTGAAACAGATTTTCCTTAACCCTATGAGTCCTGGGTTCTTTGCTGGAGAAAGCTGCAGTCCGCTATATCTTTGGACTTAGTGTCTCACAGGAATACGCTTATCCTGTCTATCGTCTGGTTGGTGACCACATACAAGCGCAGATTCATCTTCCTTGTTGTTCAACATATATATATATATATATATTATATATATAAACAACCACATCGTTCGATGGTCGCCGACCATCGAATGATGTGGAGGGTGCACGCATATCTAAGTGACTTAGATATCTCAGGTCACTTAGATTTGCATGCACACTTGATGGGAACTGGGCGGGCATCCGGTGATGTCAGCTTCCCGCCCCCCCGCATCACAAGATGATTTCCATGGGAACGCCCATTGTTTTCATGGGAATGCCCATGAAATGCTGGGAGTTCCCATGGGCGAATCCGCCGCCCGCAGCCTTGGGTGCGTGCGCCCGGCGAACACTCTGTTCGCCGTGGACACCCACATGCACATGAGCAGGAAGGGACATGCGCACTTCACAAACATCGAGCTCGTATGCATGCATTAGTGTGCATCGTTAGCGATATTTAGCATGCACACTGACCGATGTTCACGACATATTGTTAAAGATATCATTAACAAGCATATCGTTAATGATATATCGGCCAGTAATCGTTAATGATATATCGCCCAGTAATCGTTAATGATATATCGCCCAGTAATCGTTAATGATATATCGCCCAGTAATCGTTAATGATATATCGCCCAGTAATCGTTAATGATATATCGCCCAGTAATCGTTAATGATATATCGCCCAGTAATTGTTAATGATATATCGCCCAGTAATCGTTAATGATATATAGCCCAGTGTGTACGCAGCTTTACCATACTGTTCTATTTAGGGAGTTGCACTGTTGCTTAGTGATCTTCTGAACATGCCGGCGAAGTACATGGACAATATATCACAGAAGAACAGAGCGGGGACACCAAAAGGGTAGAACGGCGTAACATTTTATTATTGCACTGGGTAATGCTGACTCTGTCAGGCCTGCATGTCAGGAGCTGTACTCATAGTTACCTCCCCTCCTGCACTCTGCAGGAGACTCCCTGAAATAGCAGCAATCTCCCTCTCTCCCTCATTAGCCTAGCAATCTCCCTCATGCAGTGGTGCAAGTAGAATTTTTTTCTTGGTGGTACTGATAGCCTCCACCAAAAATGGGCATGGTCATGTGTCATCAGGGGGCGTGGTCACACAAAGCTAGAGGAGTGACTAAATGACAATAGAGGCGTGGACACAGGAGACAGGGAATGACTGGGGGTGGGTTGGCTCTTGCTTGGGGGAGAGCCAGGCAGCTTGTGCTTACAATAGTGGAGCCTGCTCTTCATGCTGTCGGCGCTGGTTATGCCTGTCAGTGTGACAGGCTAAATCAGCAGTAGCCGGTAGCTGCATACAGCACCAATCATAAAGCTGGGTGGGCGGGCTGCGGATGCATTATATTTAGACTTAAAATTAAAATAGAAATGACAGTGGATCAGGGGTAAGTGGTACTGCGTACCTGCAACATATTTCTTACAGGTACTCCGTACCACGCCGTACCCCCTTACTTGCAACACTGCCCTCATGTCACCTAGCCCACATTACACTGTTACATTTTTGGGGAAACAAGGAATAAGAGATAGATACATTTACATTGAATCATCAGCACCATTTCCCAGCACTTTACCAAGTATAGTATCTATTACTAACTGCTTTGGGATCATCTACATTTGTCATTTTAAAAGATTCCTCTCAGATGTAGCAGTGCACACCCACGCTTCTAGGTGCCACGTTCACAATCTCTTTTCACAATCTCTCCATATATGGAACTAGACACATCCATTTGGGTGGATCATGACATGCCCTCTCAATGGGGCGCTGTGCAAAATTCTACTGCCAACTATAATCTCCCTGAAACTAGTTTTCAAAAGTAGGCATGTATGGCTGTACTGTGCCATGTAACGTGAAAGACCATTGCATGAGCAGAGCCAGGCAATGACCCAAGCGCTGCACCTTCTCTCACAGAGGGGTCCCGAAGACCCACAGAAGGATCATCCTTATAAACAGACTTTAAAAATAAAAGGAGGGTACAATGCTTTGGAGCTTATCCAACGGCCCATTCGTTTCATTTTTTTCCAGTTCACTGACCAGTTAATGGCTGTAAATAGCAAATATATAAAAGAACAAATATTTTCATATTCCTAATATTTCTGGGCTGATGGTGGGAGCCTACCAAAAAAACTGATGGTCACAGATTCTGGAAACAGAGCTGAAGACCCTTAACTTAGCAATCTCCTATTAAAAGTGATATTATGGATATGACATGTTCTTTTATCCTGAGGACTATGGGTCTTCAATTATAATGTAAAGCATTTATAGCTATAAAAAGGGATGTATCAAGCTTCAAAAAGTGATACAGTGGAGAGTTATAAAAAACCAGCCAATCAGCTCTTACCTGTTATTTTTCAAACTAAGAAAAGAAAGTGAGGGTAACGTAAAGTTATCCTTTTTAGAGGCGCTCGATAAATGAGCTGTATCACACAAGCTGCAGCAGTGTTAAGAGGTTGTCAGCCTCCAATTTGATCGAAAGAAAAAAAGGGGGGGTTTGTCCCAAAAGAACGGACCTATACCTGGTAACCGGTTACGGGTGACTATACTGCTACCTAATTGCACCTTATTATGTGAAATAACCAAGAGAAATTTCTTTAAACAATCACGCACCTTATATACCTCATTTTTTATTTTTCATTTTTATTGTTAATTTTTTTAAATTGTGTAGAATATATATTTTTAAATTGTGTCGAATAATATTGTTTAATAAATTTATCTACTTCAAAAAAGCGCAGCAAAAACCCCCCCTATTTTTCAAACTAAGCATGCAGCATGACAGGTTGGAGCTGATTGGCTGGCTATTTATCACTCTCCATGTTATCACTTTTTGAAGCTTGATACATTTGGCGCAGGCTCTGTAAGTCCAGAAGGTCCGGAGTATTGGTCTTGTGGCATGTGCTGGGGATGTGGAATCAAAGATACTTTGTAAATCTGTAGCATGTGATGTATCAATCCTAGGGGAGGGATGAACTTGTAGAGTTGACAAAAGCATCCAATCAGCTTCCAACCATCAATTAGATAAATCATGGACGTTTTTTGGTGGCTTTGGACATTTTCTCTTTATCTCTGTCTGTGTGGGAGATTCAATTCATTTCATGATAATTAACGGGCGCCCAACTAAGATTTTCAATCGTTCCTGTACAACTGCTGATGGCGTGAATTAATTATCACACTTGTTGCGCATAAAAACACTGGATAAAGGAGTCTGTGTACTAAGCTTTGGAGATAAATCAAGTGGACGGAGAACAATGACCAGCCAATCAGCCCCTAACTGCCATGTTACATGCTGTGTTTGAAAAATTCCAGTTGGGTGCCATTTGGTTGGCACTTTATCGCTATTCACTTAATCTCTCCCCGAAGCTAAGGGACAGATTAAACAATGAATGATACACTTTTTTTTTTATCTCTTACGAATAATAAATGGCAGTGCAGCCGATCAGCTTATAAATATAATGAAAAA
Source organism: Crinia signifera (assembly GCF_055691185.1). NCBI lineage: Eukaryota > Metazoa > Chordata > Amphibia > Anura > Myobatrachidae > Crinia > Crinia signifera. The sequence continues at coordinate 24,627,034 of NC_139220.1, forward strand.
TGACAGTTAGGGTCACCATTTATCATTCTTAGTGTATATAGTGACAAATCTGTCCCTTAGTACATAGACCCCTTAACCACTAAATCAGTCTAATATCCCTGTTACAGTGCCCAAACTGCAGTTGTTCACCTAAAACACAAAAAGGGTGAGAGCAGAAATATGTGTGTCCGCTGCAATCGCACTAATTTAAATAGTCATTAAGCTCTATAGTCATGTAAATAATTATTTATATTTTAAAATTGAATGTGGCATCAACCTTGTTTTAGTAATGGAGTAATACCCCTTTCACACCAGCCAAAATTCACGGGTTGATTAGCGCTGATGTGAAAGGTTCCCATTCCAAATTCCCTAGAAATTTGCCAGGATTTCAACCCTGCTAGCAGGGTTATTCCCGCGACAAGCCTGGGTTATTGGCTGGTGTGAAAGCTACTGACCCGGGCAGCGGTGGTGGGCAGCAGGCAGCAGGGTCCGGGCACTGGCAGTTAGGAGCTTGTAGCGCTATTTGCCAGACTGGCCGGACTCTTTCAGCCAATCAGCGTCCGGCCAGTCTTTTCAACATGTTTTCAAATTCAGCATCGCTTCCTGCCCGCTGCCTGGCAAATAGCGCTACAAACTCCCAGCCGCTGCTGCCCGTTTCCCCGCTGCCTGGACCCGCTGCTGCACATACTGTCCCTCCCACCGCTGTCTCTCCTCCCTCACACTAGAAAATGCAGGGACTAGGCCGGTGTGAAATGGGCCAACCCGGGAATGTCCCTGCTTGATCCCTAGATTGTATTCCCTGCATCTTCTGGTGTGAAAGGGGTATCAATTTACTAAGCAAAGCTGCCGCATGGGGTATATTTATTTTAGATCAGCTTTTCAAAGCCGATGTGACTCCAGCAACTTTAGCCAGGGGATTTAAAGGGTCGATAATATTAAATACAAAACCATGCATGATTTGCATTTAGAATTATTGCCCCTTTATCCAGTGTCCGAAACAGCTGGGCATTGAATATCGCCCTTTAGTAAATTTACTCAGTTGTCCCATTTGATATGATCTGTCAAGTATTTTTTATTTTTTTGGCTTTTCTTGTATTCACTGATTATCTCAGTGCTCCAACTGTTTACAGGAAACTTAAAGTTAGATGCTGTTAGATTTCATGCACTGAAACCTTAATCCTTGAATCATCACTGTAGCAAAAATACATATCGCCTGCTGAACTTAACTGAAATGGGAACACTTACTAGCCAGATATCCCTTGAAATCCGGGGATTAGGTTTATTCCAATTTGATGTTTGATGTGTATAATAACCTAGTCCCTACCAGAGAATCAAGTAAACAGTTGTGACCTGAGTTTTTATGATATAAGTAAACTTCTACCAAAAGACCAACATGAGTTCCTTGGCTGTTTAATATTGTTTTTATCGTGTGGAATTACCATATTTTGCATAATATTTCTCTAAAAACCAAATTGGCCAATTTTCAGATTTTTTTCCCAATCTCAACACACAGATAAATTCAATTTTTTAAAGAATGAAATAAAATAGATTTTAAACCTTTCAGTATCTGCTAACAACACCACCGTCATTCACATTTGTTATATAAATTTTAAAAAACAAATGTTTAAAAAAAGATTATGGGGGTATGCAATCCAGGATCATGGCTGTCGATCCCTCACGACAGCCGTGATCCTGGTCCGTTTGTGGTTTGACCGACAGTAGATGGGCAGGCGGGATTCAATGTCCCACCTGCCGATCAGCAAAAAGGGGGCGTGGCCGTGAAACCGGCTCTGGATTGCCAATCTGCGGTCGGGATCGCGACAATCCACGGCCATTATCGGCAGAATGGGCCCGACAGCTTCTAAAGTCGGGCTTGTTCTGCTGTGATCCCTCTTCAATGCTGTCGCTAAAGACAGCATGGAATAGGGCCCAGCTGCTATTTCCCCCGTCGGAAATAGCGATGGGACATTGCAAACCACCTATGTTTCCTTTATAAGGTAAACATTACAGGTCATCATAATGAATAAAAATGTCTGATTGGCAATTTTCACACCTATTTTAACAAATTCACTTGGCACTGAAAGGGTTTTTAAAAAAGGAGAATTTATATGAAAATAAAACAACATTTTTTAAATAAAATTGATTAAAAAATTGACAATCCTAAAAATATGTGTGAAAAGGCTTCTAATATCATCCTTTTATATGTATATACAGTCATGTGAAAAAGTTTTTGCCCCCTTCTCGATACTTCTGTTTTTTTCATATTTGTCATTTGTTACACTTAATTGTTTCAGATATTTAAACATATTTAATTGTATAGAAGAGATCACAACTAAACACGGCTTAGAGTTTTTAAATGTATACTTTCATTTATTGAAGTAATAAACCAATTGTCCCTGTGTGAAATAGTAATTGCCCCCTTAGTCATTCCACCAATAAACCAAATTGGATTGATAATTGGGTTCATTTAACCTAGACACAATCAGGCTTGATTACTGCCAGCACTGTTGAGTCTAAACATCACTAAAATAGAATCTGTCCAGCAATGTGAAGTTGGCTACAAGGTCTCAACAAGCAACACAGAATGCTGTGATCGAAAGAGATGAGAGAGAAAATTATTGAGATATATAAGTCTGGAAATGGTTATAAATCCAGGTATAAGGCTTTGGACTCTAGTGAACAACAGTGAGAGAAGACTTGAAGTGGTGGAAGAACTAGCCAGGAGTGGCCGGCCTACCAAATCTTTACTAAGAACGCATAATAAATTCATTTAGGAATTCTCAAATGAACCCAGACAAACATCTAAGGAACTTCAGGCCGCACTTGCCTCAGTTAATGTCAGCATTTATGGTTCCACCATAAGAAAAGACTGGGCAAAAGTGGTGTCCATGGGAGAGTGAAAACCACCGCTTACCAAGAGAAACCTAAACGCTTGTCTCACATTTGCCAATGAAAATCAAAAACACTTTCACCATGCCCAAGACTAATGAGCTGTAAAGGGAACTTTTTTGGAAGACATGGGTCCCATTACATAGAGCATACAGCTAACACAATAAGAACATAAAAGCAACAGTCAAACATGGTGTTGGTATGGTTATGGTGTGGCGATGCTTTGCTGCTTAAAGACCTGGCTGACTTACCATTGTTGATAGAATAGATTCTGTTTTCTACCAGAAAATTTTTGAGGAAAACATTTCATTCATCAGTCCATGATCTGAAGTTCATGCACAATTGGGTCAAGCATCAAGACAACGATCCATAAGACAAGAGCAAGGCCACCTCTAAATGACTCAACAAGAACAACATTAAGGATTTCTGGTGGCCTAGTCATAATCCTGACTTGAATCCAACTTAGACGCAGCAGGCAGTTTATGTGCGGAAACCATCAAGTGTGGCTAAATTAAAGCAATCCTGCAAAGAAAAGCAGGCCAACTTTCCTCTTCAAGAATGAGGAAGACTATCTCCAGTCATCAGAATTGTTTGATTGCAGTTGTTGCTGGTAAAGGTGGCAATTATATTATATTAGTTCATACTTCTCTTGCCAAAGAGGGACAGCTTAGTACATAAAGGGGCAGATGTACTAAGCTTTGGAGAGTGATAAAGTTTAAAGGGATAAACTACTAGCGCCAGTGGTTCCCAAACTTTTTTGAATCACGGCTTCCTATAGTATCAGAAATGTTGTCGTGGCACCCCTAGGCCAAAAAAAATGTTATGGAGTAATTTAGAAAAAATTATTAAATTAAGTAAATTGTGTTAATATGTCATCTTTAGGGTCAGTTTTGTGGTGCGTGACAGAATTTGCTTTTGTTTGTCCATAGATTTTATGATTGGAAGCCATCAGCACTGGTTTTGCCTATTACGTTGACCATAAATAATTTTGAATTGGTCCCATGCCACCAGGCCAGGGCACCCCAGCAGGTGTTCCGAGGCACCCCAGGGTGCCACGGCACACAGTTTGTGAACCACTGTACTAGCCAATCAGCTCCTAGCTGTTATGCTACAGGCTGCGTTTTAAAGATGACAGTATCTGATTGGTGGAAACTTTTTCTCTCTCCATTTTATTAAGCTCCAAGGCTTACTACTTCTTTCCCATACAATCGAAGTTCCATATACTAAACAAATCTGACAAATCTCCGCCATTTCTCTCCACATTTTGCTACGTGTGAGCTGGCTATTGACCAGTTTCAGACAAAAGAACAGTTTTGCAGAATTGTCAGGTGAGTGTGAAATACAGTAGTGTAGGGTGAAGATTGATGGTCAGGTGGATGGGACTATGATCTAGGCCTCCACCTAAAAGAAGATCCATCATAATGATAGCAGAAGCATTACCAGCCACACAGTTGGCCATAATATATATATATATATATATATATATATATATTTATTTATTTTACCTTAGAAAACTCAGCCATTTTACTTATTTTACATATTTAGGAAAACATTGGGGCTCTTAGTCTAGGGCAAAGTTCCAAACTCTCCATGTTTTAAGAATATCCATGCTTGAGCATAGGAAGCTAAATGAATACCCCAGTCAATTTGATTTAACCAACTGGGCTTAAACATAGATACCCTAAGAACCTAGACCATAAGGGGGAAGTTTAGGAATCCATGTGCCAGGTGTACATGCCCAAATAGCACAAGTAATAGCTCCTCTATGGGTCCGTGATCATGTAAGGTCCAAGCCCATGTGACCATTTATCCATCTCTGATGACTGGCATCTGCTAGTGTGTCCATCCATCTGCGTCATAGCCCAATGGCCTGGTTATATCAGAAATTCATTGCTGCCATGAACCAATCCCTTGAGGGTTGGGTTGTGGAATTGGGGATATTGAACATGCTTAAAAATCCTGATCAAAAACGGTTTAAATTTGGGATTCAGGCATTTTAACATGTTTCATTTCCCAGATTCTGGAGATCTGTTTGGCGGTGCTGAAGGATCATGGACTTGGGTAAACAAGGCATCTGATATGATTATGGTATAGCGGATCAACGCTGTCTAGATCAACGATGTTATGGTCGACCACTTTTAGTTGAACCCGTCTAGTAAGACGCCTAAAGATAGTCGACCACGTCTAAATCTACAGTAACAAAAGTTAGATGCAAGTGTTAACTCAACGGTCACATCGTCAACATGAGTCTTTCACATTTATTTGGTGGCTATGTTGACATATGGCAATGTGGACACTGTATAAGTGCACAGTGTCCCCTCGCATTGCTTGCTGTGCTCGCCATGCTTCATGCACGGTGCCTCGCTATGCTTGGCACACTATCATAATCTAACTCTATATTCACTTGGAGCGCAAAGTATGAACCACGTCCACCTGCACCTAAAATAGTGAAAAACTCATGTTGACCATATGTCCGTCGACCAAGCTCCCGCTGACCGAAGGCTTGCGTCTAACTTTGATACTGTCGATGTAGACCTGGTCAACTATCGTTAGGCATCTAACTTGACAAGTTCAACTAAGCGTGGTTGACTATAACATGGTCAATCTAGACATCGTAGATCCAACAACCAGGTACGTTAGATATATGGGGAGGCTAATCATCTAAATTTATGAGATTTGATTGAATCGCTCCATTTTAACTTTCATGGGTAAGCTGCCCTTAACTGAGAGAACTTTTTCAGATACAAAAAAAACCTAAAAACTGTCAACAACCAAGATCTCTAAGATCTATAAGGCTTCATATGCATCTTTAGTAGAGATTATATTCACATAACTTATTATTTTGATGAGCCAAATGTATGAGGTCAATATGAAGGTACCCAACCGATGTTGGACAGGGGCATGAAAGACCTACCGGGGAAATCCTGGATACTCTATTCTATGTCAAACTATTACTGCAAAAGGAACACGATGCATCACAAACATGGAAGTCAACATTTTTGGATTAAAAACGGATTTGAATAATACTTTTTCTTTCATTTAAATTTTTCGTCTTAAATTAGTTTAATAAAGTTGTACTTTATTATTACAATAATTCATAACATTCTATCCTGCTCTAAATACCTTTTTTTTTTTTCATTTCTTTTACAGCCTTACCACAACTACCAAGCACTATCATTTTTTTTTTCTAACTGGAATTAACAAATAAAATGATATTATTATCCACACACTTTCAACATGTTTGCCTATTGAACAAGCCTCCCACAGATGTAGGTGTTCCTTCCACCTTAAGCATACGAAGGTTATTTGCACTGATTCCTGTGTATAGTGAGGTAGTAATCTTAATGCAAGCTCCTTTTGTCTGTTGTGTGCTTACTGGCACTCGTCATATATAAAACAGCTTCAACACGCTGACTAGATGACTTTCTATTAGTTGACAGTTCCCATTTCTGTATACATTATATTTGCTATCGAGGTGACTCAGGAGTTCAGATTTTAGTTCATTCTGTATGACTGCGAGCAATCTGTACAAGATGTAACAGACCTTTAACGATAATTATCAAATAAGCAACCCTGAAATATTTGTATGGCTGAACCAAAAATGACAGTTTACATAAGTTTGTGCTTAGCATTAATAGTGATCATTGTAATTGAAACTATGTTGTTACTAGGAAATAAATAGGGCAGATGTACTAAGTCTTGGAGAGGGATAAAGTGTAGAGAGAAGAAGTACCAGCTAATCAGCTATCAGGACCTGCACCTCCTCCTAAAGCAAGCTAGCTTCTGCCTTAGAAAACAGACATGTACAGGGCAGGGTTGCCGACTTTTAGGCTGCCCTCTCCAGGAGAGGGCAGCCAGCTTAGGAAGTAGGGGGTGGGACTGGCAGATGTTTCACAAAAGGGGTGGAGCTGGAGGTGGGGCTATTAATGTTAGCATTGTAGTGGGAGTGTGGCCATTGCATTTGCATCATCAGGACCACAACCCTCGCGATTCACGTCAGTGGGTCTCAGGGATGTTCCCCCCCCACCTAGGAGGATGGCACCATTGTGGGGGCCGGGAGAAAGACTCAATATTCGGGACCCTCCTGGCCATTCCGGGATGTAGGCAAGTATGGTACAGGGTGATTCAAAAGCCTCAGTACACCCTTTTGTTTCCAAAACTGTACAGGAAATAGGAAACTGAATACTCCAGTAAGGTATGGGTGAGGTGAGCTATCTTTTAGCTTTTAGGGTATTTACCAAATATACCTTACTGGAGTATTCAGTTTTCCCATTTCCTGCCCAGATTTTGAAACAAAAGGGTGTACTGGGACTTTTGAATCAGCCTGTATATAGTGGCAGATGCTCAATTAGTTTAGTGATATCACTCAGGTGCATAAAAAGGCAGGGTAATATTGGGTAAGAGAAAAATACTTTGTTTCCCCCAACACACTGACAGACACCAATAACCAAATTTAAATACTAGATGGTAATACAATACAGAGATCTTGGTTACATATATTTGCGCAAATAAATGGATAAGCCCCCAAGCTGTTGTCAAGGCTTCTTTGTGTATTGGGGGTCCCTATTACTATATCTAAGTGCAGGCTGCATCACCCCAAAAAAATCAGCATAAGCCATCCAGAGCAGCACACCACTGAGAAAACTAAAGTGTAATAAATATAAGCATGAAGAATACAAAGCTATACACAGAAAGTGATATCAAAATAATTAATGACATTAAAATATTAAAGAAATAGTATTAGTCAAGAAATTATTAGGAGTAAAATAGAATGTAAGAGTGTGCCACCTCAGAGCCCTCTAGCCACACCAATCCAGGGCACCACAAACCCACACCCATCTTACTCCAATCTGGGTCTATAACTAACTAACTAACTGGGTAATAATACTCTTACCCTCTTATGCTAACCCTTTCAAACTAATTGAGCATCTGCCACACATATCATAAAGGTAGTCTTTGAAAATTAATAGGAGCAGGGGTGGCTCCTTTTAATTTTTACTAGGGGGGCTGCCAGTACCCCCGTGCCAGGAGAGGAGACAGCCAGCCGGGGTTCCCACACCTGCGCAATGGATCCGGTAGGTGCCAGGAGCGGCACATGCGCAAATGCCACGGTATCAGCTGCAGCCCACAAAAGCTGTATTGGACTGCACTATCTGGCAGGGAGTGGCTTACTACAGGAAGCCAGCCCTCTGCTTATCACAGCCCAGACTGCCAGTCCCTAAGGGAGGAAACAACTCCCATTGGGACTGCTTGTAGTGTCTGTGACTGGCATGTAGAACTACCAATAGGAAGTTACTGCTAGTCACGGACTACATCTGGCTCACTGACACTGAGAAGGTTGGCGGATTTCACCCGACAGAGCAGTCCTGCAGCCCATAACTAATATCCGCCAGCGGTTAGTAGCTGATTGGCTGGTACTTTATCTCTCTTCACTTTATCACTCTCCAAGGCTTATTACATCTCCCCAAGAGTGTAGTAGATTATATATATATTTTTTTTAATCTGTTTATTATTTCAAAAACAATAAAGAATAAAGCAATAAAGAATGACAGATGAGGAAAGGCCAAGAGATATAACAAAATGCCAACACATTAATGCAAAGTATACACATTTATACAACACAAACAGTTCAAAGTATATTATTGTGAACCTCAAATCCATTACATGAAATAGGGTATTGAATTAACGGCACAGGATATACCAACACAGGAGAAGATAATAGTGGCTGAATATTTTTAGCCGGGCCGGCATGACGGTGTTTATAAACATACGCTTTCATGTCCACTTAAATTCTCTCCCTAGACCCATATGCTTTTAGGCTTGTGGCTTATGTTATCTGGAGATAGAAGCAGCACTCCTGAAAGTAATATAATACTTCACTTATCTGTTTGTTTTATGATACAAGTCAGGGTAGATGAGTACTAGTCTCCTGTACTGACTGATTGCAGATGTGCGCTGACTGGTGGAAATCAATTGTGTGATGTATTAATGCAGCAAGTGTCGTTCCCAATGCCTCTGGTCGTTAAAACCGCTTGGACATTTTATACTTATTTTTGCTTTGTAAATGATTAATTTATGAAGTGCCCCATCCGGCGCTGTGCACAGTTGACGTACGCACTAGTTGACTCATGCTTTTCTCATGTCTGAAATATTGATGAAAAGATAAATCACACAAGGAAAGAGAATATGGGTAACAGGCAAGTAGAAGACAACTGCAACAGGAATCTCCACTGTGCGGAAGCCCGGAACAAAAATGGCGTCCTTTCCTTTTTTACTTCCACAATGGTAAACCGGAATTACTGGGCAACAATCTCTTTTAATTTCTAGAAGACCATTGATTGTACTTAGAGTTTTTGTAGTGTCAACTTGAACCAGTGGCATAGCAATAGCCCCTGCGGACCAAGCGGAAGCTTGGGGACACCAGCGCCTGTGTTATGCAGATTCCATGGGCCCGCATGGGAAACTGATGTAAATGTCCCTCCAAAAATGGGCACCACCCAGAAGGAGACAGATGCTAGAGGTCCTAATGAACCTTTAGGATCTGCCAGGGAAGCACAGCCTGTATAGCATTACCCAAAAGGGCCAGAACTCAGGGAACCCAGAAGTGCCAGGATGCTTCCACCACACCGGAGTTCTATACAAATCTCATGGGCACAACGGTACTTATGTATTATCTGGACTCCCATGTTAAATGCACCCCATTTTTTCATACCCCTACTATCCAAATACGCATGGAATTGATTTTATACAGTGTGGCGAGCGCAGCGAGCCACGGTGCCCGAAGCGCGGCGAGCGCAGCGAGCCCCGCGAGGGGACACGGTCTCATAAGAAAAACGGGAGCCCAGATATTACATAAGTACCGGCACAACTATTTTGAAAGCAGTTAACTGAACATCTCACAGACAATCCTGTCACTGTTCCCTTGTCACTGATCTCTATATCCAATCATGGGGCACTAGCACCTATAAAGGGAGATAGCAAGTCCTTCCCAAATGGGCATTTCAATGATGTCCACAGCCTAGCTGCATGGTTCATGTGAAGCTTCTGTGGATTCTATCCAGCACAGCAACTTGAGTGCATTCGCCCATCTTGCTTCACTGCCTGGCTTAATCGGTTCCAGTAAAATTATCGGTACTTGTGTAGTACCACGGCGCCCACTATGCAGTTTGCTTAGCGTGCTATTCTGCGTAAGAAAATCGCATTGCATAGGGTGCGATGCCATTAACTTAAGTATACACTGCAATGACATGCAATGATATTTTTAGGCACCCCCCACTATCCACGCCACCCCGAAGCATGGCGAGAGCAGCGAGCCCCGTGAGAGGCGGTGGAACGTGACCTCCCGACCTTTTCATACCCCCAATATCCACGTTGATGTGGAGCTGATTTTATATAGTGTGGCGAGCACAGCAAGCCACTGAGCCCGAAGCGCGGCGAGCGCAGCGTGCCCTGCGGGGGGACGTGGATTACTTTACATGTATTGCGCCTCTGCTCGCCATACTTTGGGCTCGGTGGCTCGCTGCGCTCGCCATACTATATAAGATCAACTCCACGCTGCCGTGGATAGTGGGGGTATAAAAAGTTCGGGAGGACGCGTTACGCTGCGCTCACCACACTTCGGGGTGGTGTGGATAGTGGGGGTGTTTTAGGAACACAATCACACCTGCCACATCATACATCTGACAAAGTAACGACGACATGTGTTAACGATTAATTTTAAATTTACTTAATAATTATTAATAAAGATATCAGGTACTTGTGTATTATAGCGGCGCCCCCG
>NC_139220.1:24642681-24712681 GCF_055691185.1 Crinia signifera
AGGACTCAAAATTTTTACGTGCCGTGCCTCTTTGGCACTTGTTTTGCCATTTGCATGCCCCCTGACTCCGGGTCCACAAAGTGAAATCTGTGGTTCACACATGCGTGTTCATATCCGGCCTGCTGAAGCTGCTCCGTATTGTAGGCCCGCCACCAATCGGAAAAGATCATCGATCTAGGAGCAACAAATGTATTGATGGTGGCCATCAACGTAGTGGCATGTCGCTTCTCGACTGGAGTCACAAAGCAGTGACCAGTCTCCCTGCAAATCCCTTCAAAGATCCACTGCTGAGGCAGCATCCTTCCCACATTACTTTTAATAGGCTTTCATTGACTTCTACAACCTTGCCGGGACCGCCGATTTGCCTATGGGGCTGTGAAATGTCCATAGTGCAGGCCTCATGCATCAAACCGTTGTACTGCACTGCACTTTAATGTGGCAGCGCCACATGCTTTCTTTCGGAGATAGCCGCATCGGGTGCCCGTTCACACAATTTTGCGTGATCGGAAGCAACTTGTGGTGCTGGAAAAATAGCACAGCCTCCTCCTCTGTGTTTAGCAAGGTGAACATGGCCACTGGTTCTCCAGCCATCACTGTCACCTCTGTCACGTTTTCTGCTCTCCCTCATGCAGCCATTACTGTCGGTTATTCAGCTCTGACTGAATCTGACAGGGACCGGGAACACTTACGCAAGTTATGACTGACTACGCTATTTGCGCAGCCTAAACTTATTCTTAAAGCACAGCTATGCTAACTGCCAAACGTCCATACCATATTAACTACTGAGATCGCATCGCACGGCGCTAAAACGGGCCATGTGATGCAAGGTGATTTCCCTACCCTAGCGTACGCATGTTAATTGGGAGCCCTGCAAATACACAAGTACCAAGTTATCCATCAGTTCCAGACAATATTCATAGTCTCCATCGGGTTCCAGACAATATCCATCAATTCCTGTTGATATCCAAAGTCTCCATTGGTTCCAGAAGATAGTCAAAGTATCCAATGGTTCCAGTCGATATCCATAGCAGGAAACCCCAATGACTGGCAGCCCTCCAGGTGCTCTGATCAGGGATTCCCGAGTAGGTGAGTGTGAGCAGCATTTGGGGTGGGAGAGAGGGATAGTTGTGGCATGCAGGGGGTGGGGGGGAGGGGCATCATGACAGTGAAGTGGTGACGGCGGTAATGATGGTGACATTCTCTGAAAAATACCCTCATAATGGCTTATTGTCCTAGACGGTATGATAAATCTCTGTGTAAGCATCACAATATCGAGGGTTTTGGGAAGGGAAGTCCCCAGCTCAGCACTAAATGGGTTAAAGTAGGAAGACAATGTACTATAAAATAATGTAATTTTTATACTGGTGATAGAAAAAAAAATTTAATAAAAAATAAAACAACATATTAGGATTGATTTGAGCCATCTCTCAGCACGGTTGTAAAGATCCATATGGATTCACTCACTGTCTTATCCCCTCAGCTGTTATCACCGCTCAGCACAGACGATGCACTGTTCATAATGAACAGCTTTGAATACGTATCCTAAAATGCGACTCGTCACTTTAACTCGTCTATCTATTTTGTCTTCTGCATCATTTCTTTTGAGCCCTCACATCTGGTATATGACGGTTAGCAAGCGGAGGATTTACTGCAGGTGGGGAACGTGGTCCTACTTGAAATTTAACAGCATGAGTCTTATAAAGACACATTTGTTTCTACGGAGAACTGTTAAAAATGAAATATTCATGGTTTCTAATTGGGCATTTGCAGTGTCATTTCCCTATAGAGCCCCCAGTGTCTCTTACCAATGAATTCCTTAAAGCTCTGTATTACTTGTAGAGATGTGTGCGGACCACACGTGTTTTGGGTTTTGTTCCACTGAAGGGATTTAAATATTGCCCCTTTAATAATGTTCTATGGTTTCCCCTTATCAGTTTCCTGTAGGAAGCCACTCCCTGCCTTTTGCATAGACAAATCAAGCTACTATGGACTGCAGCTGATGCAGTCCGCAGCAGCCAGTGGCTTGCACATGCACAGTCATACCTCGGCGTCTGCATATGCACTGGATATGGCACTTGCCAGTAGGGTTACCACCTTTCCCCTTTAATTCCGGACACATATTAATTACACAGGTTCTGTGGAAGTTTAAAACCAGGTGATGTGGAGTCTTGAAGTCAGCCAGCCACAGAACCTGTGTAATTAATATGTGTCCGGAATTAAAGGGGAAGGTGGTAACCCTACTTGCCAGATACATTGCTCAGCTGCCAGAACCCAGGACTGGCTCCTCTCAGAGCATGGGGTTAGTGGCAATCTCCTACTAAAAATAATCAGAAGCTGCCACTGTCTCCTTTCTCCTTTAACAGCGACAACTGTGAGATGATATCACTGTGCATTTGGGACCCTGCACTCAGTACTGAGCTCCTCAGAGGTGAGATACTGACTACTGATGCTACCCTTTTTGTTTACGCTGTTACGCTGTGTGTTACCACTACCATAGCTAGTATAGCCGTTACTGGATGGTATGCCCCCTGCCCGGCGGGGGATGCTTAGTGCATCCCAAAATGGGGTTTTTACCGCATTTTTTAGCTTAGAGAATCTCCCCCATAGTCATTATCGCCGTTACCAATAAACCTGCCAGGGTGATTAAGGACATCTTTATCTCACTCGACTTTACACCATAATGAAACCACACTGTTCTATTTATAAGCCATGCCAATAGGCAGCATATGAAGATAAAGGTCTGATGAGGAGGATACATCTGAGCTGTACACTGTATGGTACTAAATTGAGTTCGTGCAGAGACATGAATGAATATTTTGACAAGACGAAGGAAAAAAGTCATATAAAATAAAGAGACAGAGACATAGTTTTGGTATGAAGAAAAGGGTCAGCTTTATTTATATATTAAAGGTTGAGAAAATATGGTTGTGAAGAATGGGCATTAGCATATTTCACAAAAGCATGCATGTGACTATCTCAAGGTTTCGATAGGGGCCAACTGCCAGCTCAACGCTTATCTCAAGCATTCGATAAGGGCCAACTGCTAGCTCACCATGCACAACTGCATCTTATCCAAACTCTCCTTCCAATTAAATGCATGAAGCCTACCTTGAGTAGTGGTGCCAATGATCCAGGCCCACCACCTAACCTGAGTATTAGCATGGAGATCAAGACAGCCATTGCTACAGTTCTTTCTGCAACATTAGTATAATAAAAATAAAGGGATATTGGGAACATCCAAATAATTAAGAGATCTACCAGTACAGAAACCACAGTATAAAACACTAGCCACACCCCAGAACACACCCAACCAAATCCTGATTGGCCAGAATAACAATATGCCTTTTGCCCAGACCTCAGCCTTCTAACAAAATGAACTGCTGCTGCTAAATATATGCCTACCCACCCTGGTGGTTTATATTCAGGCAGGCATATTAAATGCCCTTTGTCTCCTATCTCAGCACATTACATCTGCAGGTGTTCAGTGGATGATGAAGAGGTTACAGTTGTGATGCTGCAGAACCTCCAAAATTCCAGAATTAGATTTTTAGCGGTGGCTTTAGAATTCTGTGCAACTAACCCAGCAACAAAAATTATGAGGGCTAGAGTGTTGCAGTTCCAAGTGCTGAGAGTACTGCTTTACTTAAAAAGGACACTAAGTCCAAAAGGCCTAAATACAAGTGTTTCATATGTTTATGTAGTTTGGAAATAAAGCCTTTCAATGCAGACTGAGAAACTGATGTGACATAATAGAAATTAGACAGTCACAGGAAGGATTGCTGGTACATGGACTCGGGGGTCACAAAGCATTAGGAGTTCATGAAATATGAGTAGGTCACATCATTGAGTAAATGTGTGTCCCTATATCAGTCAGAGTGATTACAGCCACAGAAGTTGGAACAATCATGGTGCGTCTGAGAATTAAAGTTGAACCCATAGTTACTTACAGGATGTGATATTCATACCAGATTTGGGGACTAATCTCAGTGCCATAACTGTCCTAGAAAACAAACAGGATCAAGTTCGCAGAGGGAAAGTTTCAGCAACTATATGCTCTACACTTGGAGGAGTATTATGCAATGACTAAATGTACTTTTACTTTGAGCTGCAACAGTTTTTACTTTCATTTTGAGCTGTGACAGTTTTTAGCCCACAAACTCTCCACCCCCACCCCAGTCCCTATCTACTCCTACCTTCAATCTCTGTCTTCACAGCTCCCTCTATATCCAGCAAGTTTAAAACAGATCAGTGTCCCTGCAAAAATTGCTTTTACTTTGTGTTAAGGAGTAATTTGGTCCATTGAGTGGCTTCTATTGGCCACTGGTGGTACTTTGCCTCATAGAGGTGAGGTGTAGTTAGCCTTTTCTATATATAGATGTCCTGTGATTCAAGAAAATCTATGGAGCTGTCTCATGAATAGAAATCATAGCTAGAATTGTTTTCATTTCTAGAAGCTATAAGGCTAGCCCGAAATTTCCAAAATTGCCTTTGCTGGCCTATACAGGACTGGCTAGCATAGCTGTAAAGGTGTATACACAGGGTCGGCGCCACCAGTAGGCAGGTCTAGGCATTTGCCTAGGGCGCCGGCCACTGAAGGGCGGCAGTTCTCCCCTCGCCCCCCATGCAAAGAGGGTACCTGCTACGCCGTCTGGGGAGTGGGCAGGGGGATCCATGCCAGCTTCTGACAGGAGCCTGCAGTGGTATCCTTGCCGCAAGGGTACCTGCGGTGCTGTGTATAAAGCTGGCGGCGGTGGGGGGTCCCTGCAGTGAATAAGAAATAACTAGTGCTATCCGCCGGCCTATGCCGAAAACACTGGCCGCACGCTGATTGGCTGAGATTCAGCCAATCAGCGTGCGGCCAATGTTTTCAAAACAGAAGCGCTTCCCGCGCCGCCGCATAGCCCGGCGGATAGCGCTAGTTATTTCTTATTCACTGCAGGGACCACCCGCCACCGCCAGCTTTATACACAGCGCCGCAAGTACCTGCGCGGCAAGGACACCACTGCAGGCTCCTGTCAGACACCAGCATGGACCCCCCTGCCCGCTCCCCAGACGGCGCAACAGCCCTCGCCCCCAGCACCGGAGCGCCCCCACCCCGACTCGCCTGGGGCACTCCGGTGCCTTGCACCGGCCCTGTGTATACACACTGAGTGTTTTATGCCCATCTAAGTGATTTTCCCAGGGGTGGATGCGTGGACGCTATAGAAAGCAGTCCACCCTGTCGCTCATTTGCTAATTTGGTAATACCAGCAGATGAGAGGTGGCAGATTACGATGATACGGGAGCGTGCATAACCGCTCATCACCGGTCCGTACACACAGGTCGGCTTTTGAGCTGAAAGCAGCTCAAATAGCAAAACTGAGCTACTTTCAGCTCAAAAGTGCCCAGTGTGTACGGGCCTTAAGACTGCTTTTATTTTCTTGACAGCTTATTTTTCTCTTTGTATGAAACATAAAATACAAATTCTAATCTTGTTAAATCCACTGCGCTAATTCCTTCACATAAAAGCATCCTACTGGCCTCCGGTTCCAATTTATATCCTTTTATTATAAACATTTCAGAGTTACTGTTTATAATTATTGTTATTTAAAGTAATTCTTATTATGGGAAAACATAACAAAAATGTTTACAGCTGAAGAATATGAGCGATGTACTAAAATTACTGACACACTTAGCTATTTAAGGGGCAGATGTATTAAGCCTGGAGAAGAGATAAATTGGGGATAAAGTGGAGATAAAGTGAAAGGAGATAAAGCACCAGCCAATCAGCTCCCAACTGTCATTTTCAAACACAGTTGATTGGCTGGTGCTTTATTTCCTTTCACTTTATCTCCACTTTGGCCATTATTCTGGTTGACTCGCAAGGCTGTGAATTTCGCAGCCTTGCGAGTCCACCAGTCGCCGCCTGCCGCCTGCACAGCTGCCCATCCCCCTCAATCATTTTTCAAGCACTCGCAAAGCTAAGACACCTCTGAGGCTGCTGATTGGCTGATCTCAGCCAATCAGTGGCATCCCATTCATTTGTATGGGTTTTTTTTTCTGCAGCTCATCTCTCAGCTCCCGGCACCCCTGCCTGGCTCTCTGAGAACACCGGGGTCTGGCTCCTCCCACCAGTGTCCACATACCGTTTCTATGAGTCCCCCGCCCGCCACTCTTCATCCCCCCTGCCGTCTCTCAGCGTACCCCTACCTGGCTAGCCCGTCTGACCTTCCGACTCTGATCCAATACAAATGGGACGGCGCTTCCTGTCGGACGGAATTTGATCCGATTTATTGTCCCAATCCATCAGAATCGGGTCAAATCGAACCAAATCTCACTAGTGTATGGGGGCCTTTAAATGGAGGCCCATGTGCAGCCTCCTCCGTTCGAGCCCCCTCCTCTCTGCCAGCTGCAGCGTTACGGTGCCCAGCCCTTGGACTCAATTGCGCATGCCAGAAATAAATAGCGCAGACCTCTGGAAAAATGTTTTGCTGATCATTTTTCTGGCAGTTACAGCAGCGCTGCTGCCTTCATCGCGGAATGACATGAGTTTTTTCACTTCTTTGCAGTGTTAATGTTGACAACTCTCGACATGGACCCCAATTAGTGTAATGGGTACTCTCGTAGTGCTCCACTTCTCTCGCCATGCTTCGTGCATGTTGCCTCACTGTTCTCCCGCTATGCCAACACGGGTGGTGAAGTAAGAACAAGCTAGGTTGAAAAAAAAAAAAAAACATGAAAAACAACCTTTTTTTTCAAGTTGACCTTTTTCGTGTAAACCTTTTGACCGTGTGGACCTTTTGACCCTTTTGACCATGTTGACCTTTTGACCCCTATTGCATTTAGACCTTTTGGGGTAGCCCAATTGATTGTCTATCTAGACTCGGTCTAGATAGACTCGATCTATCGGTAACAGTTCTGTGCATGGCTGCTCATTCCGGACCGGGCCATTCAGCCTATTGATATAGAATTCTTTACATTTTCTTATGGTAGTCATTATAATTACTTGTTCATTATGTTTAACCCTTTTAACATCTATAATGGGTGTATGGGGGCAGTGACATTGCAAGGGGGTTTGGGGGGGGGGGGGGTAGTGCGGCACACGGGTGCCACCCGAGGAATGGAGCCAGGTTCTGCCCTGTCACATTACATGCAGCATCGGCACAGCGTAGGGGCCAATGCTGCCAACACTGCAGCTTCTGGGTTAGCCAACATCTTCGGGAAGCGGTGGTAAGGCTGCGAGGCGCCGCCCCCTTCCCATGAAACCATGCCTATAGCGCGGATATGGATTTTCTACTCCACATCGGGTGTCACTTAAGAAAGTGACACCACTGATTTGTGGGTGAGTTTGGAAGTGGGTACTAATTGACCATGCATGGCTTTGTCAGGTGTGGATTAAAGGAGCAACGGTATACCGATGAAAAGCCAATGAGTCGACACCAGATAAGAGACAGTCAATAGGACGGCAGTTTGACAAGGTCAACACACAATTTTTTTTTCTTATTTTAACCCAAATCCTAATTCTAGTGTCCTGGTGCCTAACCCTAGTTCTCCCCTTCTGCAGCCTAACCCTGACACTAGGCCCAATCCCAAAAATCATCAAAAATCACAAAGTAATGACATTTTCAGTGTCAACCATTGTATGTCTACCTGTTGACCTAAGCCTCGTTCGACCATTTAACTGTTGACCTTTTGATCTTGCCAACCTAGTGACTGTTAACCATATGGTGTCACCCTACTGACTCTCTATCTTCCATCCGGATACCATCCTTATCTAAGTGGCCCTATTGGGGAGGTTACCTTGGGATTTTTAGTGGTTTCCCTTATATGCAGATGAGTCCCAATCATCATTCGCAATGTTTTGCATCTGCGGATGTCAGTTGCCCGCCTGCTTCCCACACAGGGCGCTCACAGACATAGGCGCCGAAACCGTGGGTGCTCCTGGGCTTGAGCACCCACGGAAGGTGAGGAGCACCCACGGGGATCCTGGCAGCGCTGCAGTGGGGTCCCAGCGCAGCGGGTATGCCGTCTGCAGCGTGGGTCCCTGCGGCAGATGGGAACTAGTAGCAGTATTAATATCGCTGCTAGTTCCCATCTTCCGCAGGGACCCCCGCTGCTGGCGGCATATCGCCGCGCTGGGACCCCGCTGCAGCGCTGCCAGTACTGGGGGGAGCACCCACCGGCAAAAACGTAAGCCGGCGCCCCTGCTCACAGACACCTCTCTGGTGTCTTACATCTGCAAACGCTGTAGAAAAATCATTTGATGGTCGTGACCATCGAAAGATTTTGACTCCGCATGCAAGCTGCGAATGGATGTTTAGGCTAGGGATCCATTCGCGCGCATGCAGGGAAAGTCGGCATGCGAGTGGCGTAAACCATGCGCAATGCTGCGAATTTCGCAGCTTTACGTGTGGACCAGAATAAGATCCATTGTGTATAATATAAGGACTACGGACATAACTGTAGGACTAAGGACATAACCAAACTTCTAATGTAGGTTCATAGTTATATGCATTAAATTGGTCTTCGAGAGGACTTGTACTATTTGGATTTGTTTGTACAGTGCTATATACAATAATTACCGTTTATTTATATAGCGCCAGTCATGTTACGCAGTGCTGTAAAGACAATATGGAATCATTCAGAACGGCCCCAGCCCCACTGTGGAATGCTCTAAATGCATACCATAGATAATAATTTAAACACATCTGTAGTTCCATCGTTTATGCTCCGCATCTCTAGCTCTGATGAAGATAAGTAATAACTACTGGCTTACTGAGCAGGAACAGACATCAGGTTCTTAAGACTATAACAAGCGCCATTAACATACATTTAAAGAACTGTGTCTTAAAGGCGTATCCGTTGCGTAACTCGGTCCATGAAC
Organism: Crinia signifera; assembly: GCF_055691185.1. Classification (NCBI taxonomy): domain Eukaryota; kingdom Metazoa; phylum Chordata; class Amphibia; order Anura; family Myobatrachidae; genus Crinia; species Crinia signifera. The sequence continues at coordinate 24,651,545 of NC_139220.1, forward strand.
TGCTTATCATTGATTCGGATTTTCCTAGACCAATTAATGGAAAGGACATAAAGATCCGGGTCTAGAATTGTCGATATCTAATAGGGCGCACACACGGTTAGATTTAATCTATAGTCTATTCGATTTTGTTTATACAGGTTGAGTATCCCTCATCCGAAATGCTCTGGACCACGCGCATTTTGGATAAAGGATTTTTTCGGATTTTGGAATATTATATTTTCATGCTTAGCTGGTCCCCTGGTGGTCCCCCGACGTCCACGGTGTCCCCCGGCGTCCACGGCGGCCTTCAGTGCATTGCTCAAGTGCGCAGGTGCGTCAGTGTCTACTGATTCGGGATCGAATCGCATGACGCGGTGTACACATTTTCAATTTGGACTACAGTATATAGTACAGACCTATACTATAAAGTCTTGCCTGCACAGCCTATTTTTCTTTTTGATTTCAATGCCAGGGGACGGCACATCGGGATTAAATCTAAATCAAAAGAGTTCAATTTCTGTTTATTTCAATTTCTGCAAAAAAAACCAAACCCCGAAATATTCTGAAAAACCACGTGTTTTTTTTAATATTTTGTTTTTTGGAATACACCGATAAGGGAGACCCGACCTGTACTGTATAACCAAAATACAATTGAAATCGAATGGAAGTTGAACTCATTTGATTTAGATTTTGCGCGGTCCCGTTGCATCGAAGTCTAATAGAAAAATATACTGTGCAGGCAAGACTTTATAGTGCAGATATGTACCATATAGTCCAAATCCAATGTGTTCACGGCGTCGTGCAATTCAATCCCGATCGAATTGGGATTGAATGGATAAGAAATGACACCGTGTGTATACCCCTTAAGAACGGCTGGCCAAGATGTCAGCTTCCTACCACTGACCACTACAAAGAGCTATTTAGTAATGTGGTGGGTAACGCAATCCAACTTCTTCCTGTCACCATCCCCTCTGAACTCCCAAAATGACTAATGGTCTGCTTATGCTTTTTAGTTAGTGGCAGCTATGGGGATAAGAGGTACAGAGAAGTTACAGTGTGCAGCATTCAGGAGAAATAACAGTTATTAGCCTTATATAGTAAGCTGAATAAATTACAGAGATTCTCTGCTTTGGATTTTATTTATTTTTCCCCACCCTCCCTTATTAGTCCAGCACTTATTACTTGAGGATTATATTATCGCTCCAAAATGAATTTTCTTTGCAAGCACATTCTCACAAGCAGGACTGCCAATAGGGGGGTGCTGTGGGTACAGTTTTACCGGGCCCCGGCAGCTCATTTTGCCCACCGCAACCCCCTGACTGCCTCCACTGCGCTGAGCTCAGTGCGCTGAAAATAGCAGGTCACAGAGCACAGGCTTATTCAACTGAGGATGTGGGCAGCCAATTAAAATGCTGCACCAGCTTTTGAGCCAACCAGAACTTGCATACCAGCAGCCAATCAGAGTGGCTGCCTGTACGCGAGCTCTGATTGGCTCACCAGCCGGTGTTGCATTTCAATTGGCTGCCGGCATCCTGCAGCTCAGCGGAAAAGGAGATGGCAGAGCAGGAGTCAAATGAGGAGGGGGGTGCCCGGGGCCTGGACTGGAAATGAGTCCCGGGCCCCAAAATTCCTGATGGCGGGCCTGCTCACAAGCCATTTCATTAAAGAATAGTTTCCAAGTATTATAACCAAGGGCTGCATCAGTTGCCTCATAGGAGTTGTAATGAACATGTGGGGGTGGGAGGGGGGCACTTGGAGGGATCCTATCAGATCCCTCTCAGTGATAAATGCAGAGAAGCTCATAGACTGCTATTAAGCAATGCCAGCAATGGCAAAATGCCAGAGTCTACTTGCCACAAGCAGAGGCTGCTCGCGGGTCCTCTCCTCTCTTGAAACGCCCCTACAGAGGTCCCAGCATCTATCAAAGCTTTTTAGTTTGCAAACTAAGTTTTCGATCACTGCAATGGCAAAAGCCGCCATTCTCCTCGTCGCACAAGGTGATACTCTCCCAAAATGTCAACGTTTGTCCAATTTAACTATGGGAGGAGCCTCCAGGTTAGTTCAACTCAATGCATTTTCAATAAAAAGATATTTGTGCAACAATAACACTAAAAGCTATGAAAACAACACTTTTCCTGGTGTCATCTACTTCTATGGGGTCAATAACGTCAATGATTACACCTTGATGACCTGATTTCATAAAAATGTCACAATGCGAATGTAGAGGACATACGATTTCTAGTGGAGATTCCACGTCTGCCATTGTTTGTGCCCTCGCTCAGTTTAAACACAGACTTTGTCCTACAATTGTTCCGCCATTGTTAGGACTGATATCAGACAAAACATTTGCTGAGAATTTTATTACCCCCAGCAATCAGAGAGCAGTAAACGTGTTTCTCTCTTTATTTTGTGACCTTTCACATTGGCCATTTGGAAACGGTGACCTGTTACATCTCAGCGTAAATATTTCGGACGCTATCTTTTGGTTTTATGATGATGTACTCCTTCAGATATCTCAGATAAGTCAGGAGCAAATTTATAGCCCTCTTTCTTTCTATCGGACCCAGATACCATTTGAACACAATGACTTTCTTTTATTACTGATAGGGCCTCAAATATGTCTGCATTTCTACATGTGTGCACAGTTTAGTCCCTGACAGTCCCAGTTGAGTATATATATATATATATGTTAAACATGGGTATATTTTGTCAACATTCTTTTATGTTGACATGCCTAATACTAACATAAGAATGCCAATATGGTGGTCGCAACGATGACCATTCATCATATTGACACGCTTGAAATGTTGACATGATTAGGATGTCGACAAACTATTTCTGCTTTGGCTGACCTGGTTCATCGGGTCTGGTGGTTTCGGCATGGTCTTTCAGACCTGACAGTGAGTTGCGGCTGATCCTTCTGCAATTCCAGCAGCAACTATAGTATTACTATAGGATCGCATATAGAATGTGATCCAGATGGGATCTATTGCCCAAGATCGCCTTGCAATATGCAATCCTTTCTGCGGCATGTATGTCCCCCATGCAGGGACAGGAGCTTCAAAAGGAGCTTAAAATGCTCAGCCGGGTGCTCAGCACAGACCCCACTGAACCGCCACAGTGCAGTTAGTAGCCTATAGGCTACAATGAGCTAACACCATCTCAGAATGGCGGTAGCTGAGGGACCCAATACGATGCTGCCCGATGTTGGTAGGTTAGGCAGTGGGAGGGAAGGTTAAAGTTCGATTGAATCGGGTCATGATATCCCATCCAAGCCGATGCGCGGTCCCGTGCACATCAGATCAGAGTCAGGAGGTCGGATGGGCTGCACATAAGATTTGCCAAATTTTATGTGCAGCCCAGAGCCGGGCGGGGGACAGCAGCGGGCGGGGGATGCCGGTGATGGGAAGCCAGCGATTGGCTGGGAGAGGTCTCAGCCATTCAGTGGCTTCCCCAGCCCGGCTTCCTGGTTCCCTCCACTGCCCACCTGCTTCCTTCGCCCGGTTCTCTGGTCACGGATACCCCCCTGCCCGCTGCCGTCCCCCGCTCTCTGGTCCCCTGGCCAGCGTCCGCTGCCCCCCTGCTCCCTCCGCCTGCAGCTCCCGGGAGTTGCATGTGATAAATCACATGCATATCTCATTATCACATGCAAAACTTGGCACATGAAGTGCATAATCATGTGTGACCCTCCCGGGGAGCTGCCGGGACAATCAGGATTAATGTATGGGAGCCTGTAGACTGCAGGAGGGTTATGATGAGAACTAGGCACTTTTTGTCATTTTGACGACATTTTCACAATGAGTGCTTGCCAAGATTACGACCATATCAACATTCTCATGCCAACAAAATATACCAAACAAAAGAGGCATATAAGATAAACGAATGATTTTTAAATAGTTATTTTTTTTTATAAATGTGTTTCCATTTGCATTTTGTTTTCCTTATTGCATTTCTTAGAAACATAAAGTTCCACTTAATGATTAACCATCTGTCTTTTTCCAACAAATTCTGTTAAACTCATTATTGAACAGAATCTTATTGTTCGTGACATTAAGCAATTAAGCCAATAATGACCTCATAATTACTGTACACGAGAATTACTTAAATACAACTGTTGATAGGTTGTTGTATATTTTATTACATTTTATGTATGTTAATATTTAGATTTATTTTCTTTGGGAAAAATTAGAACTAAGCAGGAGACGATATCTGAAAGTATAGATGTAGACGTGAAAGTATGAAAATTAATAATGCACGTCACAACTTAACTTAATCCCCCAGTATCCTAGTGCCGCAGGCGGGTACACTGAGCCAGTAGGCACCTCTTTGCCAAAAATAGATTCCTGTTGCATGGAAACCAAACTTCACAACATTCTTTTAATTGTTTCAAATTGTACCCAATACACTGGTATCTGATTTTTTATAAAACATAATATTAAATAGTCTCAGTTATAAAAATGATCGCCCCGAACACACTAGATATAGCAAACGATAGCGGCCGCAGGTGGATGAATTGAGCGTACACACTGAATGATAATGGTAAACAATATCGTTCAGTGACATCACTAGGCCCCGTTGAACATGCGGGTCATTGACTGTATAGCCAAAATTGAGGTGCATGTTCAGCCGATGGGGGGAGTTGCGCGGGAGTGCGCATCGTTAACAAAATTGAGCATAAACGCTACCTATTTTTCCAAAAAGATATCATGCAGAAGAGCCTTTTAAATGAAATCTTGTAAATAACCGGATAGTGTGTATGGGGCTTATGTATGGGGTTTAAGTATGCTTTGTTTTAACTAACTGATCTAAAGCCCCATATACATATGTGATTTCTGGCCTGAATTATAATATAGATACTTGCAATGGGTTTTAGACGGCTGACAGACAATATCTAGTTAGACAGTCAATAGTTAGACATCCATTGGTTAGATAACAGTTAGACATGCCAATGCACTCAATATCCCAACAACTGACTTTTTTAAAATGACGTGTTCATACTTTACCATATCCGTGAGCATAGAGAGAGAATAGATTAGTGTGCCGAATGCTGTGATCCATTTGAGAGGATGTGCACACTTATACGGTGTTTATGTACACATACTGATTTTCCATGGTGACATTTTACTTGTGTCATTATTTTTGTCCCTGTTGGACTAATGCAGCGGTTCCCAAACTTTTTTGGAATCACGGTGTCCCTGAGCATCAGAATTTATTTCATGGCACCACTAGGCCAAAAGTTTCTAAATGAGAAGGGCAGAAAAACGATTAAGTTAAGTAAATTGTGTTTATATGCTATCCTTGGGTCAGTCATGTGGTAATGGACAGGATTCCCTTCTGTTTGTTCACAATTTGCCTATTACATTGGCCATAAATAATTTGAATTGGTCATGGACCACAAATCCTAGGCACCCCTGTGTCCCCCAAGGGCACCATAGCTCGCAATTTGTGAACCAGTGGACTAATGCATGTCTATATTTTGTCAATGTCTATCTAATGCATGTCTAAAATTTTGTCAATGTCTATCTAATGCATGTTTAACTTTTGTCAATGTCTAACTAATGCATGTCTAACTTTTGTCAATGTATAACTAATGCATGTCTAACTTTTGTCAATGTATAACTAATATATGTCTAACTTTTTTCAATGTCTAACTAATGCATGTCGAACTTTTGTCATTGTTTAACTAATGCATGTCTAGCTTTTGTCACTGTCTAACTAATGCATGTCTAACTTTTGTCAATGTATAACTAATGCATGTCTAACTTTTGTCAATGTCTAACTAATGTATGTCTAACTTTTGTCAATGTATAAGTAATGCATGTCTAACTTTTGTCAATGTATAACTAATGCATGTCTAACTTTTGTCATTGTTTAAATAATGCATGTCTAACTTTTGTAATGTCTAACTAATGCATGTCTAACTTTTGTTAATGTCTAACTAATGCATGTCTAACTTTTGTTAATGTCATGCTTATGCATGTCTAACTTTTGTCAATGTATAACTAATACATGTCTAACTTTTGGTGTCGCCCTATTGACTGTCTGAATAGACATTGTGGGACCACTCACATTTGTTTCCTCCTACTGTGCATCTAACACAGTGCAGAGGTTATTTGATGCAGTGTAAGGAGCACTACTAATACTGTAAGTGCTCATTATTTATGGGAATAACACACAATCAAATGGTGGAGCTCAACCATATGGGTTTTTGACATACATACATACATACATACATACATACATACATACATACAGAACAGCATGTCAGGAGGCGGCAGAAAGGGAATGGCCAGAATTGTATGGGCGTATTCGTAAAAATGCCGGGTATTCCCCTGGGAGTGCAGGCATGTTGATTCCTGCGTGGGGCGGGCGGCTGGCATCACAAGACATATGGACTTACCTTTATCCACGAATGGAGGAAAAATCCGGGTGGCCGCATCCGAGGGTATTCGAGTGGCGGCGGGGGGTGGGCGTTCGGGGGCGGCTGACAGGCAGGTGGCGTTTACCTGTTCACTACGCTGCAAATCAGGCTCATAGGCCCTTATTCTAGTTGAATCGGACGGATGCGTATTTTCGGACGGCCACCGAGTGTTCTAAGCCCTGCCTACCGTACGGATCGCTCACACTGTCTGAATGCGGTAAGACGCCGACCATACGGACCGCGAGTGGATGTTTCATGCGAACACCTCCCCTATCTGTGGAAACCTCCCCCATCCTCCGATGGTCGCCGACCAACGAATGATGGACCCAGCGGTCAGGCAGCACCGAATGCTCCAGACCACACGGACATTTTTCCGAATGAAAGCAGGGATATGGGCGGGCAGCTGGCATCCGGCTATGTCAGTTGTCCGCCCCCCACACGTGCATCACGGCCTGATTACCATACGTACGCCCAGCATTTTCATGGGAACGCCCATGAAACGCGGGGCGTACGCATTTGGTAATGAGCCCAAACAGCCCTTCACACCCCTCTTCACCCCCTGATCGGATGGTTCCGTATGATCATTTTCTGTACGGAACTCACACCGCGTTCGTACGTGTGAGGCGTTCGCACATGCGCAGATACGCCTCCGCACATGCGCAAACACCAACCCTCGGCCATCCGTCCGCATTCGGAGCCATCCGACTCAACCAGAATAAGGCCCATAGTTTGGACCCTTTGGTAGTTTTTGGTAGTTTTATTATTTTTTTGTTAAGATCTCAAAGCTCTGTTGCACCCTCGCAGCTCTGTTATGCCTGCCTTGTGGATGTATGAGGTGTGAAAGTATGTAACCAAGAGGATAGAAATATATATTTCTTTTTTGCTTCAAGGAAAAAAAAACCCTTGTTTGCAGTTTATTGCTTGCTCAGCTAAAAGTTTTATACTCCCCCAGTGCAGGGGATTTGCTGTCGGAGAGAAGTGACAGTTTGGGGAAGGTGGTGACAGAATCCTGCGCGCATAAGGTACAGTTACTGCCTGTGCACAGTGACTGCGACACAAAGCACAACCCACTTCAAGGCACAGCCGAGTGTGCTGATCGCAGCTGAAGAGGGAAACACAGAGCAGGGTGATAAAGGGATATAAAACCAATTTATTTAAGGTTGTAGTGGATATGTTGTGGATGTATAGCGCTTTGTCCTGTCGTCAACTTTATATCACATTGTCAACTTATGTGATTTGTGCGGCACTTAGTGGCTATTGTCTCACTGCCTGACATAAGCGCTGCACAAAGACGTGGATAACATACTCACGGAAATCCTTAACGGAACAAGAAATTAAAAGGGAAAGGTGACTTATTCAAGTGTAACACTGTGCTTTATTTCTATACAAGATTATTTCTGTGGTTACTTGCATTTACTTGCACTAGGAAGAGATTCTGTTTAATGGGACTTAATGCACTAACCTTGAAATTCCTACAGTTGCGAGTCCGGCGTCCGCGTGGATGCAGGCCGAATCCTGAGGTTTAAAAAAAAAAAAAAAGAAATCAGAGTTTGAACGGCCCTCACTCTGGTTATTTGGTAAGCTGCGAAGCTTGTGTACTTACTGAGTCCCAGAGGGCACACCCTACTTAATCGCTGCCCCCCCCCCCTTCCAGTGGGTCCATCACCGGCCATCGAATGATTTCTTCAGGCCACGCAAATATAAGTCAGTGGAGACTTACTTACGTTACGAGATTTACTTACAAAGATAGGGCGGGTGGCTGACGTCATGTGATAACAGCCGCCAGCCCCCGGCCCACCTCTTCCTGCCCGCAATCTCATGGGAACGTCCAGCGTTTTCATGGGAATGCCAATGGGCCACACCCTGCCCCGCCACCCCATGCCCCCCACCCATACTGTCCCAAGTCTGTTTGCCTAGGGACAATGCACATGTGCTTACATCAGTCTGCGTATACGCAAATTGAAAACATTGCTCCCCGTGCGAAGGCGCTGGTGAGCGAATCATTCATAATGACCTCCCACAAGCGGCCACAAATGCATGAAATACTTTATTTATACCTCCCAACTTTAGAACTTAGCCGGGCGGGACAATTGTGCATGCCGAAGGCGTTTGCATGAATTTTGGGGACGGTCCTGCGGACTTTACTGGTTTCAAAGTGTATCAGATGTGAAGCCTATCTGCTAATCAGATAGGGGCTAGGTTCTCCAGAAATTCGAATCTACCTTAATTTTCTGTATCCAAACCAAACAAAAACCTGGTCCGGAACCATCGAGGAGATTCGATCAGAACCTAATCCTGTTTCAGATATTCCCGTAGTTCGAAATCCGAATTTTAAATCTGGATTTTGGTTTTTCAATGCAAAAATTACACATTGAGCACCGCCGGGCGGAAGTGCTGGGTGTGCCCTGACCGGCCGAGCACCTGCACTCTGCTCCAGCGGCGCCGCCGCTGAAGAGTCAGCACTGCTGACATTGGAAGGTAACATAGTAACATAGTAATTAAAGCAGAAAAAAGATGTTAGTCCATCGAGTTCAACCTATCTAACTTGTACCTACTGACTTGAGTAAGTCATATCGGTACTTATATGTTAGTTGGGCACCCACAATAGTTAGTACGCTCATACCCCACTATCCATGTCGGCATGGAGTTGATTTTATATAGTGTGGCGAGCGCAGCGAGCCACCCAGCCCGAAGCGTGGCGAGCGTACGTGGAAAACTAAGCAAATAGCTTAGTGGGCGCCCAACTAACATATAAGTACCATCATATCTATAGGATTCCCTTAGTGGCCAAAAATTTATCCAGTTTTGATTTAAATTCATAAACAGTAGTTGCTGTAACCACCCCCCTCTGGCAATGAGTTCCAGAATTTTACTGCTCTAATGGTGAAGAATCCTGTTCTTACAGACGGGGAATAGCTCATCTTTGCAGGGGATGGCGATGGCGACGCCAGCCGCCATCCCCCGCCAGCCACCACCTGTATAGCGAGAAGGGGACGCGCACTTCCAGCGCTTCACCCGGGTCACCGCCGGCTTGTCGGCGGTCACCCGGGGTCCCCGCTGCCTGCCCGCACCCCACCCTAACCCTGTTCGTCTCCCTGAAGCGGAGACGGACAGGGTTCCTGCCGCCCCACCGACGGAGATTGAGACGCGCGTGCGCTTAAGACGCACGCGCGTCTCAGTCAGATGGCGAGCCGGGCTGCTGGCGGATTGCCAGCGGTGATGTTCTGGCGATTCGCCAGCAAGGAAGAGCCCGGCCCCATCTGTAATTCAGTTCGGAATTTATTTTCCTCGAGCCTCAGTACATGGCCGTGTGTCCTAAGTATAGGCCTGTTAGTGAACAAATCATCTCCCAGTTCCATATGATTCCTAATCCTGTATTTGAGCATACTAATCATATCGCCTCTCAACCTCCATTTCTCCCGATGACAACATATTCAGCCTGGTTAACCTATCTTTGTATTCTAGTGATTCGAGACCTTTACTAGCTTAGTCGCCCTTCTCTGTACCTGTTCATATTTATGTCCTTTTTAAGTTGCGGTGCCCAGAACTGAACACAATATTCCAAGTGTGGTCTCACCAATGCCTTGTAAAGAGGCCCTATCACATTGGCACCCCTTGAATCCATTCCCCTTTTAATGCATGCCAGTGTCTAGTTTGCTTTTGCTGCTGCACTTGAGCAGTGTGCACTATTACCCAATTTTTCATTTATGATGACCCCCAAGTCCTTCTCTACAGCAGGTGTGAGACTTCCACCGTTATGCAGCAACAGAGGGGTAGATAGGACCTCACTTAATAGTTACTAGTACTACACAAGGTTGGACTGGCCATTAGGGGATACCCCCAGTAGGCACCGCTGACTGGGGGGCCCACCTTCTCCTCTGCAGATCAGGTTCCAGACTGTGTATTTGAATGACACATTATTCATATGTTACTTTATACCACAGGACTGTGGTGTATTTCTACAGTGCATTACTGTTAATAATATGGGTACTTGTTTCCTAGAACGGCGCCCATTGCCCGCGATTTTACATAGAAATGCATGGTGAAATGTAAATCGCATCGGTTGCATCGCATGCGGCCAAAAAATCGCATGCGATGCGACCGACGTGATTACCAATTTTACATAGGGAACAATGTTAAATGGGCCAATTGACCCGATTTTACATAGTGAACAATGTTAAATAGCCCACAGACCCCAAATAGCCACCCTGAAGTGTGAAATGCCCCCCCAATTGTTAACCACCCCACGATCAACGTCAACCCGAAGCGTGGTGAGCGCAGCGAGCCCGCGAGGGGCGGCAGTACGCGTCCTCCGACCTTTTCATACCCCCACTATCCACATCGGCGTGGAGTTGAGAATAGAAAGTGTGGCGAGCCACCGAGCCCGAAGCGTGGCGAGCGTGGCGAGCGCAGCGCGCCCCGCGAGGGGACGCGGATACCTGTGAAGCCCGCGAGGGGACGCGGATACCTGTGAAGGTATCCGCGTCCCCTCGCCACGCTTCGGGCTCGGTGGCTCGCTGCGCTCGCCACACTTCTTATTCTCAACTCCACGCCGACGTGGAAAGTGGGGGTATGAAAAGGTCGGAGGACGTGTACCGCCGCCCCTCGCGGGCTCGCTGCGCTCGCCACGCTTTGGGTTGACGTTGATTGTGGGGTGGCGTTAACAATTGGGGGGGGCATTTCACACTTCTGGGTGGGTATTTGGGGTCTGTGGGCCATTTAACATTGTTCCCTATGTGAAATCGGGTCAATTGGGCCATTTAACATTGTTCCCTATGTAAAATCGCGGTAATCGCGTCGGTCGCATCGCATGCGATGCGACCAACGCGATTTTTTTCCTTGCGATGCCTAAGATCAATATCGTGGGCGCCGTTCTAGGAAACAAGTACCATAATATGGTACATTATCGTCCATGCATCATTCACTATATAAATATTTATCAAGGGGCCCAGCCAATGCACACACTAGTGGTTAGGCAACCCAATCTGGTGGCTAGCCACGCCCACTTTTGGAGACTGGCCACACCCCTAAATATGGCCCCTATTATGAAATTCTCCAGATGGGCCCTTGTTGCCCCAGTCTGACACTGGTACTACGAGTCTGCCTCTTGGTACATTAGAGCCTCCGGCACTAGGCTGAGACTGTTTTAGCTACACCATTGTGTTCAGACCCTTATCCTGTCCAGTTCTGAACAACCTTTAGTGGAGCTGAGGGTCATCTCTTTGCACTGCCCCCCTCTTACTCTTGAGTACAACGAGTATATTATTCACAGATTCAAACCCTTAATTTTCCTAGACCTTGTGGCAATATCCACAGGTCTGGTAGTTCCGCATGGTAGACTGATGTCTTTATATGTCATTGTAGTAATTGAGAGATCATGCTCCTGTTCGACCCCCTCATCTCCCGACAGCAGATGTAAGATTCCTACAACAGATTAATGTGGTTCCTGGCACAAGCACCGGAGTGCCTCTTGACACTTAAAACCCAGCCTCTTATGCATGGCATAGTTGTTTTAGTTCCCATGCATGGCATTAGACCCGTGGAACTAATAGGATCTGTCCTGTTTGCAGTGGGACAGTACCGATCCGCAGACCGCAGTGGTGCAAGGAGGCTGACTCACGTGTAGTGACAGAGACTCAACCCGGTCAGGTGGCTGCTTCTGCAATATTGTCTTAGATATTGTTTTTATGTTGCCTTGTGGGTAATGGGCAGGGGGTGTGGCCTCATGGATCAAACCCCTGTTTTCTTCTTTCGGGGGTTTCGGAAGATGCGGCATCAGCTCCTAACACAGTAACAGGAATCAGGTGTTGCACATAATGTTACAGGGCAGCAGCTTGCTCCCGTCACTTAGGAGGAGTCGGCACTGTGTTGTCACCTCTCGGCGGGTAGTCAACCTTTTGAACGGAACTGCTGATCTCTAATATATATATATTTATATAGTATATTGCACATGTATATCAGGATGCCAGCGTTCAATATACGGAGGCCAAAATCCTGGCTGACTTCTGACTACAGAAGACCAGTACCGGACCACGAAAGGATCAGGATGCAGACACTACAGTGGATGCAGGGGGTTGGGGTGGGGGGTTAGGGTTAGGCTGTGGGGAGAGGAAGTTAGCTCTAGGCCAGAGGCAGAGCTAACATTGGCACAGCAGGTGCAGTGCACTGGGGCCCCTGAGGACTAAGGGGCCGACTGCTGCCCCTGTCACCCTATTCCTGTCACCCACTGTTTTTATCTCCCTGCCTCCCTGTCACCCACTGCCATGTTGCATTTTGTGAACTTGAGTTGGGGCGGAGGACGGGGACCCAAATTATATTTTTGCACCTAGGCTCACATCCCACAAGTTTCGTCATTGGCCTAGGCATTTAGAAGAGAGGGTTATGGTTAGACTGCAGGGTGGAGGGTTAGATTTAGGCACTGGGGTTTGGGGGTTAGCATACCTCTTAATTTTGGGTGCTGCGGCAGGACTAATGCACGCACCGCATATGCGTGCCTGAACATAAGGGGTGTGGTGTTGTGGTTAGGCCGTCTCCCTGTTTTTGACGATATGGTGCTTGGCCATCTTTGTGCGAGCTTCTGACATGCCCTACCCAGGGGTTAAAATGGTCCGGAATGGGGCAGGACTGCGTTCCGTCAGTTCAAATTTGAGGCGGAACGGTTCCGCCTCCATCCGCGCACTGCCAACCCACCAACAGCAGCACAGCTCCTCTTCCCCGAGCAAGGACTGACACTGAAAGTCATGTCTGCCCGGAGCACCACCAGCTTCAACTTCCTCCCATAAGTAATGAGAGGGCTGGTGGCTGCGACGCACCCCTCCCCTCCCACGCCGCCGCTCGCTTCCTGTCTGCAGCCGGGGACAGAGATGAAGTGCGGAGTATAGTGTATAAGGGTCACTACGTGAGGAGTATAGTGTATATGGGTCACTACGTGAGGAGCATAGTGTATATGGGTCACTACATGAGGAGCATAGTGTATATGGGTCACTACGTGAGGAGTATAGTGTATATGGGTCACTACGTGAGAAGTATAGTGTATATGGGTCACTACGTGAGGAGTATAGTGTATATGGGTCACTACGTGAGGAGTATAGTGTATATGGGTCACTACGTGAGGAGTATAGTGTATATGGGTCACTACGTGAGGAGTATAGTGTATATGGGTCACTACGTGAGGAGTATAGTGTATATGGGTCACTACGTGAGGAGCATAGTGTATATGGGTCACTACGTGAGGAGCATAGTGTATATTGGTCACTACGTGAGGAGCATAGTGTATATGGGTCACTACGTGAGGAGCATAGTGTATATGGGTCACTACGTGAGGAGTATAGTGTATATGGGTCACTACATGAGGAGTATAGTGTATATGGGTCACTACGTGAGGAGTATAGTGTATATGGGTCACTACGTGAGGAGTATAGTGTATATGGGTCACTACGTGAGGAGTATAGTGTATATGGGTCACTACGTGAGGAGTATAGTGTATATGGGCCACTACGTGAGGAGTATAGTGTATATGGGTCAATACGTGAGGAGTATAGTGTATATGGGTCACTACGTGAGGAGTATAGTGTATATGGGTCACTGCGTGAGGAGTATAGTGTATATGGATCACTACGTGAGGAGTATAGTGTATTTTGGTCACTACGTGAGGAGTATAGTGTATATGGGTCACTACGTGAGGAGTATAGTGTATATGGGTCACTACGTGAGGAGTATAGTGTATATGGGTCACTTCGTGAGGAGTATAGTGTATATGGATCACTACGTGAGGAGTATAGTGTATATGGGTCACTACGTGAGGAGTATAGTGTATATGGGTCACTACGTCAGGAGTATAGTGTATATGGATCACTACGTGAGGAGTATAGTGTATATGGGTCACTACGTGAGGAGTATAGTGTATATGGGTCACTACGTCAGGAGTATAGTGTATATGGATCACTACGTGAGGAGTATAGTGTATATGGGTCACTACGTCAGGAGTATAGTGTATATGGGTCACTACGTCAGGAGTATAGTGTATATGATCAGTACGTGAGGAGTATAGTGTATATGGGTCACTACGTGAGGAGTATAGTGTATATGGATCACTACGTCAGGAGCATAGTGTATATGGATCACTACGTGAGGAGTATAGTGTATATGGGTCACTACGTCAGGAGTATAGTGTATATGGGTCACTACGTGAGGAGTATAGTGTATATGGGTCAATACGTGAGGAGTATAGTGTATATGGGTCACTACGTGAGGAGTATAGTGTATATGGGTCACTACGTCAGGAGCATAGTGTATATGGATCACTACGTGAGGAGTATAGTGTATATGGGTCACTACGTGAGGAGTATAGTGTATATGGGTCACTACGTGAGGAGTATAGTGTATATGGATCACTACGTGAGGAGTATAGTGTATATGGGTCACTACGTGAGGAGTATAGTGTATATGGATCACTACGTGAGGAGTATAGTGTATATGGATCACTACGTGAGGAGTATAGTGTATATGGGTCACTACGTGAGGAGTATAGTGTATATGGATCACTACGTGAGGAGTATAGTGTATATGGGTCACTACGTGAGGAGTATAGTGTATATGGGTCACTACGTGAGGAGTATAGTGTATATGGGTCACTACGTGAGGAGTATAGTGTATATGGATCACTACGTGAGGAGTATAGTGCGTATGGGTCACTACGTGAGGAGTATAGAGTATATTATTTGACCGACCACCTTGATATCACTTAATTGCGATAATGCCCAAGGAAACACAATACAATTGCACAGATTTATGGCCAGCTATGTCAAACCTCAAAAAGTGATAAAATGGGGAGTGCTAAACAACCAGCCAATCAACTCCTACCTGCCATTTTTCAAACCCAGCCTGTGACAGGACAGGTAGGATCTGATTGGCTGCTTGCTTATCACCTTTTGAAGCTTGATACTTCTGGCCTTATAGTATAAATATCAGCACAGTGCTGTTATGCTAACAGTGACGTGCCCTGGTGTGACTCTGATTTATAGACCAACAGACTTGGCAAAATGACTTTAAAAAAGGGGTTAAGTATCTAAGGAAATTTTATCTAAATAGGGATTAATGTTCCTGTCCTTATGTTATTATATTGTGAGTTCTGACAGGGCTTTTTTCTTGTTGTGAGCTGGAATGCTGTTCATTTACTAACTTCTTATTGACTTTACTAACAGGTCACTTGTCTATCATCGCCGGCTACAAAGCAAACAGCAGCTATACAGTAATGCATTGCAGCCCTTTCTTGTAGACACACCTGGTTCAAACATTTCAGACAAATGGGAGTGACTGTTACCCTCTCCTTCGCATAGCTGCACGATAGTGTGTTTTCCCCGTCCATTTTCCACCTTCCAGATTGAGGCACGGCAGCTGTGGGGGGAATGAGCAATCTCATAGTATTTACTCTGCGGAGCGCTGAGTACACTAAACAAAGTTCAGAACCTTCGTCTAATACATTTAACCGCATTTTTCTGTCCATTCTCTACATCAGAAGTCACCTGAGCGTTTTTTTTATATTACAGCAGATGTACTAAGCCTTTGAGAGGGATAAATGGGAGAGAGATAAACCACTAACGAATCAGTTCCTGTCATTTTTAAAACTAGAGATGTGCAGGTTCTGATTTACTCTGATTTACTCTGATTTACTCTGATTTCAAAGCAGGATAATATTGGCTGTCCCAAATCACATGACAGTTGTTGACAGTTGATAGCCAATAAGATCCTGCTTTGAAATCAGAGTAAATCAGAGCCTGCACATCTCTATTTTAAACACAGCCGCTAACATGGCAGTTAGGAGCTGATTGTCCCGATATTTTATCTCTCTAGACTTTATCGCTCCCCGAGGCTTAATATATCTCCCCGGTGAGGAACGGGGGGAAAAGCAGCGGCGGCAACTGCCCCTGGCGGTGGTGACGACCACATGGGGGAGGTGGCGCTTAGGACTTTGAAACATACATGCAATTATGTATGTGATATATAACTGTGCCCATGAAACTAGCCAATGGGAGTCTGGGGGTGGGATTAGAAGTGAAGCTTTTTCAGTCACGGGTGTTGAATGGTGGCTGTTAAAAATATACAGTGTACATTACCATACCTACCAACTTTTAGAATCTGGCACTTGGGAGGAAAATGGGGTGGGGCTTCAAGACTGACGGGCCTGGTCTTCAACAGATGGGGTGTGGCCTAGCACCACAACCCCTGTTTTCGTCACTTTGGGGGAAATGCCCAGTGCTCCACTAGAAACTGGGCAGCCTCCACTCCCCAGATCACTTCCTGCCCTGAAACATGCCCACGACATCTCTTTACCACTCCCCACAACTGCCCTGCGACCTATGGGACACTGTGATCTGTGGGAGGGACAGTCTGCATTTAGCAGAACTGAACCACAGTAAATTGGGGCAGTTGAGAGGTAGGTATTACCACCCCTACACTATGGGTGTGATATAGACAGTCAACAGTGTAGACGATTAACCCCAAAAGTTTGACATGTACAAATTGAACTTCGAAAAAAGTTCAACAAATGCAAAATTTTGACATGGAAAAGGTTGACACACGAAAAGGTCGACATACGTTTTTCACATCTTTTTGGGGTCAATGTCAACACCTAAGCATGGGAACCCCAATCCGGTACTGCTGCGCTCAACATGCTTCGGTTCCGGTCCCTTGCACCAATACCGCTGCTCTCTGCATAATTTAACGTTCCCGATTGAAGTCCACTTGGATGTTAAAATATAAAAACTTTTTTAAAACTAATATCCCCAAAAATTTTCACATGCTGACCATGGCCACATTGACATAGTGTTTGTGTAGACATTTTGGCCATGTCGACCATATATTATCGACAATTAACCTAGACATTGTCTATCAACCATCCGGCTCCACCGGCACTATGTGGTTGACGCTGCAACCCGTTCCCAGAAGGCAACGCCGGGTGAAAAGTATGACATTGCCACATTTGCACTGCAACACGAATACACAGTGATGGGCCTGTTTCTGAATTGGACACAATGCTGACACTCATGAAAATAAAACATTTTTGTGATAGTTGTCACCCTCTGCCTCAGCCCTTCTGTGTGCAGGCTCCTGCTCATAAATTCACACCGATGGATATTCCCGCACGTCAAAGTTAACACGTTCCATTTTTTTTTTTACATCTATTTGTCCTCTGCACCGAAAACATAAAAGTAAACAATGAAAATGTGACTGAAAAAAGTAATAGATTAAAAAGCAAAGTTCATTGACTTAGATAAGCAGTCCTTTGTCTGGTGGCGAGCCGTGAGTGACTTGGGAACAGGCTAAGATTGACACTGCTGGGCGAACATGACAGGTGGATGTCTGACAGATCAGAGTGTCGATAATTCAGGTCAGAGAGGAAACATAACATAACCGGGATTAACTAGGATTCAACCAGATACACTGTAGATCAAGTACAGAGCAGGAGGCTGTGGGGATGGCGTCAGAGAGAATATGTCAAGGGAAACGCTGTCATTAGCTTGGAAAGTGAAAAGCATTACACTAACTTATGCAACGCTGTGTATTGTTATGGTTGCTATTAGTTTCATTTGAGTGACCCTGGCAGGATCTTGTTCCCTTCTGAATTCAATATTAATCCAAAATGATTTGGAGATGTGAAGTATGGAGAAAAATATAACTGAACAGAGACCTTGAAGAAATGCAATTTGCACATACTTGCCTACTTTTGTAAACTAGTTTCAGGGAGATTATAGTTGGTAATAGAATTTTGCAAAGCACCTTATTGAGGGGGCGTGTCATGCTCCACCCAAAGGGTGTGTTTAGTTCCATATATGGGGAGATTGTTAAAAGAGATTGTGAACGTGGCACCTAGAAGCGTGGGTGTGTACTGCTACATCTGAGAGGAATCTTGTAAAATGACTTATATCCAAATGTAGATGAGCCCCAAAGCAGTTAGGAAGAGCTACTATACTTGGTCAAGTGCTGGGAAATGGAGCTGATGATTCAATGTAAATGTATCTATCTCTCATTCCTTTTTTTCCCCAAAAATGTAACTGTAATGTAGGCTAGGTGACATGAGGGAGATTGCTAGACTAATGAGGGAGAGAGGGAGATTGGTGTTATTTCAGGGAGTCTCCTGCAGAACGCAGGAGGGGAGGTAACTATGATGTAACAGTGTAATGTGGGCTAGGTGACATGAGGGAGATTGTTAGACTAATGAGGGATAGAGGGAGATTGCTGCTATTTCAGGGAGTCTCCTGCAGAATGCAGGAGGGGAGGTAACTATAGTGTAAAAGTGTAATGTGGGCTAGGTGACATGAGGGAGATTGCTAGACTAATGAGGGAGAGAGGGAGATTGCTGCTATGTCAGGGAGTCTCCTGCAGAATGCAGTAGGGGAGGTAACTATGATGTAACAGTGTAATGTGGGCTAGGTGACATGAGGGAGATTGTTAGACTAATGAGGGATAGAGGGAGATTGCTGCTATTTCAGGGAGTCTCCTGCAGAATGCAGGAGGGGAGGTAACTATGGTGTAACAGTGTAATGTGGGCTAGGTGACATGAGGGAGATTGCTAGACTAATGAGGGATAGAGGGAGATTGCTGCTATTTCAGGGAGTCTCCTGCAGAATGCAGGAGGGGAGGTAACTATGGTGTAACAGTGTAATGTGGGCTAGGTGACATGAGGGAGATTGCTAGACTAATGAGGGATAGAGGGAGATTGCTGCTATTTCAGGGAGTCTCCTGCAGAATGCAGGAGGGGAGGTAACTATGATGTAACAGTGTAATGTGTGCTAGGTGACATGAGGGAGATTGTTAGACTAATGAGGGATAGAGGGAGATTGCTGCTATTTCAGGGAGTCTCCTGCAGAATGCAGGAGGGGAGGTAACTATGGTGTAACAGTGTAATGTGGGCTAGGTGACATGAGGGAGATTGCTAGACTAATGAGGGATAGAGGGAGATTGCTGCTATTTCAGGGAGTCTCCTGCAGAATGCAGGAGGGGAGGTAACTATGGTGTAACAGTGTAATGTGGGCTAGGTGACATGAGGGAGATTGCTAGACTAATGAGGGAGAGAGGGAGATTTCTGCTATTTCAGGGAGTCTCCTGCAGAATGCTGGAGGGGAGGTAAATATGATGTAACAGTGTAATGTGGGCTAGGTGACATGAGGGAGATTGCTAGACTAATGAGGGAGAGAGGGAGATTGCTAGTATTTCAGGGAGTCTCCTGCAGAATGCCGGAGGGGAGGTAACTATGGTGTAACAGTGTAATGTGGGCTAGGTGGCATGAAGGAGATTGCTAGACTAATGAGGGAGAGAGGGAGATTGCTGCTATTTCAGGGAGTCTCCTGCAGAATGCAGGAGGGGAGGTAACTATGATGTAACAGTGTAATGTGGGCTAGGTGAAATGAGGGAGATTGCTAGACTAATGAGGGAGAGAGGGAGATTGCTGCTATTTCAGGGAGTCTCCTGCAGAACGCAGGAGGGGAGGTAACTATGATGTAACATTGTAATGTGGGCTAGGTGACATGAGGGAGATTGCTAGACTAATGAGGGAGAGAGGGAGATTGCTGCTATTTCAGGGAGTCTCCTGCAGAACGCAGGAGGGGAGGTAACTATGATGTAACAGTGTAATGTGGGCTAGGTGACATGAGGGAGATTGCTAGACTAATTAGGGAGAGAGGGAGATTTCTGCTATTTCAGGGAGTCTCCTGCAGAATGCAGGAGGGTAGGCAACTATGGTTAAAGCTTTTAGAGAGGTGAATGGTATATTATATTTTTGCATCACCCTGTAGTTGACGCAAAATTTTGCAACATTTCACTGGTCTTAAGGAAAGGATCAGGCCTATGGGGCCGGTGTGCAGCCTCCTCCATCCGGGCTCCCTCCTCTCTAACCAGCAGTGCTAAAGTCTGAGCACTAGGGGGCACAGACTCTACTGGGAAATGACACAGCAGTAATTTCCACAGTGAGTTCTTTCAAAACCCGGGGAAATTGCTCACCATACCACTTTCACAGTGATTAGTGGAGAGGTTCGGCTTCTGATGGGGGAACCCTGTAGAGGTAAGTATTGAAAAAAATGGGTGCGGGGTGTGTGGTGTGGTCCCCATGGATGCAGGGGACTGTGTGCACCGCAAACACTGCACCCATTATAGATGCACCACTACTCAATTCGAAACGACAGTAATTGGAGGCTGGGCGATTATTGATAAACTGCGCATGCGTACGGCTCAGTGCACATGCGCATGGCTGTGATAAAGTCCTGCTACTTTTTTATCGCTGCCCATACGCAAGTTGAATGACAGAAAGCCGGTGTTTGGGGGTTGTAACCGTACGTGTTCTGGAAGTGTCGGAAAAAGAAGGTGTGTCCAGGCAAGTGAGCGGCAGGTGTGTGATATCAGCTCTGACCCCGATCAGCCTGTTTCAAACGCAGCCGCCGAGTCAGTCCTGGTCTACGCACAGACTGCGCACACTGGAAAAATCATTCGGTGGTTGCGAATGGATTTGCAGCTAATCCCAGAGCTGTAAATTTGGGGCAGATGTAACATGTGCAGAGAGAATTAGATTTGGGTGGAGTTTTACGTCAAAGTGAGATCTATATTGCAGTGTAAAAATAAAGCAGCCAGTATTTACCCTGCACAGAAACAAAATAACTCAACCAAATCTAACTCTCTCTGCACCTGTTACATCTGCCCGCCTGCAGCGCACATGTCTATTTGAGAAGGAATCTGCCTTTGCAAGTGAACCAGAATAAGGGCCTACATGATTACCATTACCAATGACTTTTTGTTAATGGTCTGGTTGCCTCTAACTTGCAGCGTTATATTTCAGCTACTGACTATGCGATGCAGAACTGTAATGTTGATCTGTGCTCGTGAACTTTAAAAGGCAAATTATAGGATTCCTGCCAACACTTGGCATTGTGACGGAGGAGGCCAGATGTTCTAGTAAGTGGTCATTCTAAGAGATGGATAATAATAACAAACTGAAGACTGCGAATGAACTGTACTGTGAGTTCCATTTAATAGGCCGTGGAAGTCGTGTTTAAGGCACAATGACGAGATACCGCTCGGTCACACAGGCTAGGTACATTGTAAAAAATCATTATATTTAATCGGCCTTTGCTGCTATATTCTGTTTCATCTGTTGATGGAGACTCGAGGACACGGTGTATTGGTATATATTACATCATTGTTCTTCCAATTATAATATCATCAAATGATTAAGGCCCCGTACACTCCTGCATTCCTCATTCATGTATTTTTTGACGCTAGTACAAAACATCACTGGATAGAAAAAGAGGGGACTGGATCATAGAATAGATGGGGACATTTGATGGGCATTCGATTTCACATGTTGCTATGGGCAACCAATCAGAAACGATCTATTATCTTCTAGAAGGTCAGGGCTATTTTTGTGCAGGCTCCAGCAGCAACTGAGGCCCTTATTCTAGTTCACTCTTTCTAACAAAATATGTCTTAGATGGACAAAACCATGTGCACTGCAGGTGAGGCAGGTGTAAAACCCCACCCAAATGTAATTATCTCTGCACAAGTAACATCTGCCCCACCTGCAGTGCACATGGTTTTGTCCATCTAAGAAATATTTTGTCAGAAAGAGTGAACTAGAATAAGGGCCACAGTTCCTGCTGGAGCCTGCTGAAAAATAGCCCTGTTTGTATGTACGGTATGTAACATGTATTAAATTTGATTTTTACAGTGTGCGTGTTCCTGGAGTATTGGTTCTGTAGTAGGACTACAAGTCCCAGTGTGCCCCTTAATTCCCTGCACGCTGGGACTTGTGGTTCTCCAAGTCCCAGCATGCGGGGGAGGCTTGCTGGGCCCTGTTGTTCTACTATAAAACCCAATATCTATTTTTAACACTTTATATTTTGCATTTCTAACACCATCAGCCCACCACCCACATCCCAGGCGTAGCGGTTATAGCCCCAGGTATCAGCCTGTGCCGTGGGTCCCGTGGAGGGGGTGATCGCCTTTAATGGGGGTTCCCCCAGGACCCCGCTCAGGCTGGCCAGCCATAGTGCTGATGTTTTGGTTGGGGTACCTTACCTAAAAAGTGTCCCCCGGCTGTGGCATGACACCGCTGGCTGTTTGAGCCCGGTGCTGGTTTCCAAAATTTGGGGGACCTCTACTCCATTTATCCCCCGTATTCTGGGACCAGGCCAAGAGCAATGTGCTGGTTATAAAAATAAAGGGGGACCCCTTTTGATTTCCCCCCCTGTAGTTCTGCAAACAGAACTAGTTCCATGAGCCTGGTGCTGGGTATACTCTGGAGGGTAGTTTTTTTTTAAATTATTTATTTATTTTGCCTTTTTTATTTTTATTTTTTTACACAGAGAAGCGTTGCACGGATCTGACTGATATGTGCGATGCTTCAGGCTCGTCCGAATCACATCACCATTATTTATTTTATTTATTATTTATAGCTCCGACTCTTCCCCGCACCGTTCAAGAGTCCCCCACTCCAGAATTCTTCAAAAACAGACTCAATATGCATAATGGCTTTAAGTCGTTTCTGAAAAGCTTTTCTGCACTTCATTGTTCCTGTACTGTATTACATTCATTCTATCTGTTAAGCGCCTTGAGTCCTATTGGAGAAAGGGTGCTATATAAATACAATTATTATTATTATCTGACTTTTTTCGAAATATGCAAAATATATCTTCTGCAAGGGACCTAAACACAACGTGTCTCTCTAAAGTGGATCCTATCTACTGAGACTGAGGGTGAAGACCACCTTTTTTTTTTTTTTCGTTAAATGGAGCGATACAAACATTTAGAGTTATTTCCTTTTTTCTTAGGGATGTGTTTCATCAAAGCGCTAACAGAACTTGTGGTGACACGATGAGGATTGACTCCAAAGTATGCAGCCATAGTGGGATGTGATGTTAATATTACATATTTGGGCCAGAAGAAAGAAAATTGTTAGCCAGTATTGTCACAGACAGATGGGGAGCGATGACAGAAGGTTTAAGTGTTAGCTTCTGTATATACAGTAATACTGTGCAGAGATCTGTGCATGGGAAGATTTAGCAGCATCCTACGGTATATACTGTATACATAGAGACCCCATCAGTTCTCGCTTGTAAAGCGATTACTCTTCATCGTTTAAAAAGACAACAATTATATATTGAGTACAACGACTGAAGAAACGCTCAGAGAGGCTGGTTGGTTCTAGTGACCTTTGCAGCAAAAGGGACACAGGAAAGACACCCAGCAGGGCACACATCAGGAGGGTACTGCGGGGACTCCAGTCATAGGTGCCGATTTATGATTTTGCTGGTGGGTGCTCAAGCCAAAAATATAGGGGAGTGGCTTTATGGGGAAGGGGCGTGGCCACAACATATTACCAATTTATATTATGCAGTACAGTTGTCTCCAATATTCACCCACAGAATCGGGCACCCACAGAATCGGCGCCTATGACTCCAGTCCCAGGTCCAGACAGAAAGGAGGCCCAGGACTGGAGTTTATAAAGTATAATATTGAGTAGCGCAGCCAGTGCTGCCGCCCACAGGTCCCACCAGGCATCCCAGGTGTTCGAGAAAGGGAAGGGGGGCCTTGCCTATGCCTTCCATTTGCAAGCACGACTAGCTCGCAGGGCATGCAAGTGGATGTTACACAGTAACATCAGTTTGAATTTTGAAGGCCAGGAGGGAACTCCCCCATCTTTTGATGGTCGGCGACCATTGAATGATGTGGAACGTGCACGCATATATAAGGGTGCTCTGACGCACCCTAATACATGTGTGCATATTCAGGAGGAAGTGGGCGGGCAGATGACATCCAGTGATGTCATGGCCTCATTAACATGAGAACGCCCAGCATTCTCATGGGAACGACCATAAATTGCTGAGCGTTAACAAATGCTAATGGTGCCGCCCGCCACCCCATGCCCCTCTCCACCCCCCCGCCCGCTGTCTTGGGTGTGTGCACCCAGCGATCTGAGTATTCGCAGTGGGTGCAAGCACCCTGTGAATGCACATGCGCAGAAATACAGTGACACAACATCGGAACCCCGTTGCAAACGAACGGCCGCTGCAAACGGACCTGTACAAGGTCCCTAGATCGGAGCCCGGTTATTTCTGCGGTGTCAAAGGGGCATAACGGGTGACACAGGTGGGGAACACAAGGAGACATGGTGGAGAGAGGTGATAGATATGTACTGTAGATATCTAATATAAAAAATGTTCCAACGTCCTTACGTGACTTTGC
The DNA here is from genome assembly GCF_055691185.1 of Crinia signifera. Taxonomy (NCBI): domain Eukaryota; kingdom Metazoa; phylum Chordata; class Amphibia; order Anura; family Myobatrachidae; genus Crinia; species Crinia signifera. The sequence goes on from NC_139220.1 coordinate 24,676,176, forward strand.
CCTAAGGTTTCTGCACCTCGATGTTTGGAGCTGTGCCGGTGGATTATGCTGATCTGAGTGGCGGGGTGTACACCAATACAGACAGTTCAGAAGGATATAATGGACAGGAAGGAGAGGAACGCTTGTTTAGACTTTTCTTCTACTGTATATTATCGTTTTCTGAATTAGAGAATAAGATAATTAATGCAAATTGCTGCAAGAGTACGTGGAAGATACTGGGTGTAACCTGGCTTAATTGAGCATGATTGACAGCTAACAATGGCCCACAGTTTCCTTCTGGAATAAGCGTAATGTACACAGGGCGAGATAAAGTCACCCTGCACGGTTAGCAATGCAGCTGATTCTGGATGGTATACATCTACACGCTGTACTGCTCCGGGGCCTGTCTGCAGTGAATTGTTTAATTGCTTCTGATGTACATAACAAAATGTTTCCTGAATTGATTATGTTTCCCGTTGACGTGAACGGCCATTGTGGATGGGTGTGTTTGTTCGAAGCAAAGCCCTCTTTTATTATCACAGATTAAGGATAATAGCTTACTTTATTCACACTAGAATTGCACGTACTAAAGTATATCAAATATGTTTTTCTTTTCTTAGATATGCGCATTATTATTTTAACTAGATAACGACAGTATTTCACAGGTTTACATTAGATTTTATGCATTCCTACGGCTAAATGTACTAAAGCTTCTAAAAATCTAAAAAGAGATGAGGTTGTCCCTTTCAACCAATCGGATTCTGTCAATCATTTCTTTATTGCATCCTAGGAAATGATAGATAGAATGCCATTGGTTGCTATACGCAACATGATCTCTTTGCATTTTTAGAACCTCTAGTAACTTTACAACTGGGTCTCAATCTTCCGACTAGATTTCCTGTCCTCTGCGCCGGAGCTGCTTTGGCTGGTCTGCATAACATCCTGGCCCATTCAGCCGGCCAATGACGTTGCAGGTCTGCAGTATGTAGCGGCAGTGGCATGAGTTTGTCCTAGTTGCCCGGAGGCAAGATAAATATTGGTGCACCAATAACTCGATCAGTAAGGTGGTCATAGGTTCTAAGACAGGGTGACACTTGCAAAATGATGTCAGTCACAGAAGTAATATTGACGGCTTTCAATTAATTGATTTAAATTAGCAGGGGAGGAGAGGTGCCCCCTTGGGAGCAGGAGCCCGGCAGCAGATGACTCCATTGCCTCTCAGAGTAATAGGCCCCATACATCATTAATCACAATTACTGGATTTCCAGATCCAGGGATTTTTTAGCCAGATAAATGGATTCTACAATCTATTTGACTTGCCCACACATTACTGATTTATTTCAGTGATCGGCAGATTTTTCCATCTAAAGATTGCATCTTCATATCTGGAAATTGCCCAATTGATTGTCATTTCAGCTCTTCATAATGTAAATAGATGAAGAAGATGAATTGGGAATGCCCACACATATAAAAAAGATCCGCAGATAATACCAGATTATTAAGCATGTTTAAAAATCTGATTAAGCAATCGATTGGCGATCCCTATTAATTTTTGATCAGGATCGCCAAAAGGGGGAGCCCACACATCTAAAATTAATTGTGGCAATCATCTCCAGATCTCTAGATTGTCACAATTAATTGCTTATGTATGGGGCCCATTACGCCTCTGTGTATTGGTTTGTCAGGTGCTGTATGCAGATGAGGCTCATGCATTGATAGGCATCGTGGGAATGATCCAGCAGAGGAGAACTCAACATTTTGGCTAATTGGGCTAATATACTAAATTTGTTCCATGCATGCGATGGAAATGGAATTGCGTCCAACTTCTTTGATTTAAATGTGTAAATTTGCTAAGTACAATCTGATTGGTTCATCTTCAATAAAACTCCCATTTTAGTAAATTTAACCTAAAGTGAATTCAAACTATTCTTTTAGACTACTGTAGAAATTGAATCCAGGTTCCCACTACAATAATTTCTCTCTTTATTTAGGCGTCCCTCTGGGCGTGCTACACGCACCATCTTACACCTAAATATGCTTATGTCATCACTCCAACATTTTTGCAAAATAATTTTTCCAAAATTAGAGGCTTTTAGAGACATTGATGAGCACCGTATTCATCGCTTGGTAAGTAATATACACTGTAATTTGAATGTGTTAAAAACGGTAATCTGACACAATTTGGTAGTATACCAATGTAAATGTTTATTATCCTTTACTAGGTGATGCCAAGAACATTTTTCTTCCATAGCAGTATACCCCAGTGACTTATCCATTTTCACCACAGGAGCAGTCCTAAAATGCTACCCATGTTTACACAGGTACTGTGGTGGGAAAGTGTTTTGCAAGATATAAATAAATGTTGGAGCTTGCAAAAATCTCTGAGCCCCTACTGGGCCTGCCAACCGGCTTCTGAGTTGCAGATTATTAAAGTGGTTTTCCACCATTGCCTTTTGAGTTACCACTAGTGTTTTCTCAATGCACCACATTCCCTGTGCACAGCGTTAGTGGCGACCTCTGCTGATCAGCTCCGGTACTGATCAATGAGTGCTGGAGGAGTAAAAGATCCAACATACGACTAGTAATGATTCCCAGCTGCGTATAGATCCTTAAGAATCTCACCAGGAGAGACCTCAACTAGAAGAACAATGATGGAGTGAACAAGTAAAACAATATCTAAAGTACACCCTTCAGATGAATGATCAGGGTCGCGGGTACAGTGCAATAAGGGGCGTTATGTAATGTTGCTTTCACTTAATTTAAAATTATAGACAGACATGTGGGCAGGCAAAGAGGTGTTGAATTGTTATAAGATGCCTAAGATCACAGATGTTAGGGCGTCTTCAACGCTTTAGACAATGTTGGGCTGCCGCAATCCCCTTTCCATTCTGGAGTCTGGGTGGAATGAATAGTTGACTTGTAATGCATCACATATACGAAAGGAACACATAACATGCAGGGAAAGCCTTCTGTAATCCATATTCTGTAACCCTAATAAGCCTGAGTCCACCAGAAAGAGCAGAGGTCCCATGAACCAGAGTGGGGCAGTGTGAGAGCTGAGATTGCTTTAGGGGAGCAGAAATCCCGTGGCCATGGTCAACTGCCAGATTATCGTTCCAACCAATCATCTAGTTGTGGTGTATGACCAGGATTACTCCTCCTTAATTTAGATATTGTGGCTCTTCCAACAGTATATTCTGCCTCCCCTATGTAAATTTTGAACTGCACTCAGTGGCTTAACTACTGTAAGGCAGCCCCAGCTACCGCTTGGGGGAGCAAGCCACAGTGGGGTCTGTGTGGGCGCCGGCACCTGCTCGACGCACTGATATGCTGCTGTCTGTGGCTGCCCACTGGCTGAGCACCGGAGGCTAGTCAACCGCTGCGCGGGTGCGGCCATGGCAGAGATGACAAATCCCTCCACTGATTAAATTGATGGACTTGCTAGGGCGGCCTGGGATTTGTTGGAACCAAGGGAAGCAGAAGTGTCTTCTGGTCTCTATTCCTCTCTCCTGCTTCAGCTTCTTCGTTATGCGTGTGACGTCATCACGTCACACACTGGGGAAACACGCTGAGAGGAGTCTGGGGGGGGGGGGGGAGGGGGCGCCACAAATTTTTAGGCAGGGGGGAGCAAAATTTATAGTTACGCCACTGACTGCACTGTAGACCCTCCTCTGGAGCCTCCCCTGATTGGCTCCCCAAAAGTCATCATCTTCAAGCAGGGAAATAAAGTAATCAAGAGACTTTACTGACCTAGAATGGTCTCCTCTGAACCAGGCTTTTTCTTATGGAATCCAATAACCATGTGGATCTCAGCAGCATATAGGGCAGGTCTATGCTAAGGAACCCCTGTCATTTAGGTAACGGGAACAAGAAAGTTCTAAAATACTGTAGAAAAAACCATTAATAGTATAATTTTGACATACGTTTTACATGTGTATCAATAACTTACATTTTCTTATCTTATAACTATTTTATTTTAGTAGATGCCAGTAAGGGGCATATGTATCAAAGCTTGGTGAGTAACAAAGTGGAGAGATACAAAGTACCACCGACTGGCCTCTAACTGTATTTTTTTTCAAATGCAGGTGGCAACATGGCAGTTAGGCACTGATTATCTCTCTTCCCCTTTATCTCTAAGCTTGATACATCTCCCCCTAAGTGGCGACAGCGTTGCAATCCCTGTCATCGTGAATCAAGTGGGTGCTTCGACCTAACAAAGCGAAAACAGCGATTTCACCTTCAAGTGGATATGTTCAATGTGCAGCCTAATCAGCGTTCTCTCAAGGGCTCTACAGAACATAAACTCCTATTGACCTGAATGCTTTTAGATATGGTTGGCTGCTTAGGAGCCAATTGAACAAGCCCCTTAGTCCTATACAAGCTATGATACATCAAATTATCTCAAACGTTTTCTGTTGTCACAAAGCAAATATAAACCGTGTACCAACAGTGGGAGACCTTTTTCTAAGCCTTTGCCAAAAGAGAGTGCCAACCATTGGACTGCAACAATAATAGTAGCTGTGAGTCATCATCGAAAGTCAATAAATGAAGTTCACTGTGATGAATTGGCAGATTGGCAAAACTCCCTAATGGTTAAAGGGCATGGAGTCATTGTATTTTCCTTGGCTGGCGCTGAGTTTCTAGGGGTGCTGTCCTGTGCTTTTTTTTTACTAATCAGGAACAGAAAAATGGAACTTGAAGCAAACATTATTTTTTTTTTTTTTTTACTTATAAGACAGTTTATAATATTCTCATCCAATTCTGCCCTTCAGTTTTGTCCTCAAGTCTTAATCCAAAGCACATTCATTAATTCTTTGTGTAAACAAGAACTAAAAAAAAAAAAAAATTATATAATCAAATGAGTCAGTTGGACATCTGGTTGAGTGACCTCATGTTTGGGACGAAGACCAAGTCGGGCAATTCTTGAAAGAGGTATATAAAAAAGAAAAAAGGAGTGAAATATTCTTAAATGATCAGATTTTGATTTCTCATTGCGCAGACCAGATACTTGTATTCATCAAGTGGGCAGGTGCTTACAGTTGGTTTTGTAGTATGTACGAAATATTATTCTTTAGTCATTGGTATGCCGTTATTTTTTAAGCGCATTGATATGATCTGTGAGACGGTATCGCTGCAATGTCGTTTAATATTTGTTGCATTAGATAATGGTTTGTAAAAATGATGAGGATCGTTAAGTTATTTTCAGGAAGGATTGTTTTCCAGATTTTTTTAATTTCAATTTCAATGTATTGGCAATCCACAAATGGGTAGATGAAGTCTAAGAGGATAAAAAAAAAAGGTTTTTGAAAAGTTGAGGAATTAGTAAAGAGTCAGTCAGTATACAGAGCAGTGGCATTACTAACACCCCACCCCAAAAAATGTCAACACCCCCCCCCCCCCCATCCTCTCTCACCGCTAACAGGACCACTGCCATCACCAGTTGCTGCTCTGCTTTCTGCCTACTGGTACAAGAATAGCTAAGAGTCTGTGGTCCTGGTAGTCCTCTGGATGCAAGGGAAAAATGTATATTGCAAAATGGCTGCTACCTTACAGCAGACAGTTATTAAGGATGTAAGAGGAGGCCGCCGTTGTCTGCTGTGAGGAAGCAGCCATTTTGTGAGGGGGCAGAGCCGCAACAGATGCAATAGCCTCCGCAGAGTCCTGGCACCCCAACTTACCAAGTGCCTCCAAGCCACCGCGGGGTCTGCGGAGCTATTGTTGTGCCACTGATACAGAGGTATAGCAGTAATTACAACCAATCAGCTTCAATAGTATTAGATATCCAGTACATTCTATAAAATTACAGGCAAAAGCTGATTGGTTGCTTTGTCCTCTGTGGAAAGTTTGATGAGTTGGAAGGGAATTCTGATTACCTGTGCCTTATTTGACCTACATCTTATCAGATCTTTTACAGCTATGAATAAGTAAAGCAAATCAGATTAATTAAACAGATAACACATAACTACAGGCAGAGATTGTCGTGATCCAGTCTGTTTATCATGCTGCTGGTTCACTTACCGCTCCTGCAGTGGTCTAAGCTTATGGAATTGTGTCAGCATCCTCTGTCCACTTTAAGATGCTTAGGCTTCAGCTTTTTTGGCCTACTAGGCCTCAGTTAGGGAATTGCACAGGTGCTTGTAGAGGCACTAGTCAGGAAACTAGTCACATGATTCACTGGGAAGCTGTATCCTATGAGGGGTGGGTAACAGGACAGTACAGATAGCAGAACTGCACTGCTCAGGATACCACTACTTTGGAAAAGTAGATCAGGAGCTCAGTGTAGCTGCGGCTCAGTGGGCGGAGCTACAATTTTGTACTGGATTTCTGCTACAGTCACTTTAAGTTATACCCCTGGGTGGCTGTGAGAGGCGGAGCTGAGTCAGGTAATTCAGAGAATCCCAGTCAGGGCCTAGTAGGTAAACTCCATGGGTAAGCATGCTAGTCAGGGCATCTGCATTATCAGAGAGTTGTACCCATAATATACTGTACGTGGTCTACAACTGGAGGTGGTCAGATAGAATAGGGACAATGACGTGGGAGAGTACGTACAAACTTGCTGGTAATAGATGTCTTGTGGGATCTAGAATGTACAACAGGCTCATAATCTGAAATCTCTAATGGGGAAGTGCCCATAAGGGGCTCAGGTTAAAGGATCAATAGTCAATGGGTAACTGCAGGGGGGGGGGTATATATATACCACATAGAATGCCTGTTTTTGTCCCTCTGTACCTTGCTCTGTAGGAGACCTCACTGCCTCTGATTAAAACCCTCCCATGATGAGGCTGCTGCTGATGTTCTCCACAGGCCTGAGAAGCATGTGATGATCTCCACAAATCAGAGGTCAGCACAAGCCTCTTAGCCTTTGACCTCTTGTGCCAAGTCTCATGGGACTTAGTCAACTCCTAGTAATGTACTGCACACACACAATCAGCTCCTGATGCTCAGCACCATTAATCATAGTCACATCAGCAGATACAGTAGGTGAAACTGCAGCACTCCCATCCCATTCCCAGGACATTCCCATTCACAAAACCCATTCCCATTCACATTTTTTGGGGGGGGGGAAATACACGCCAGCCACAGGGGTGCCCTAGATAGTGGGGGGCCCAGGGGTACTGACCCTGTGACCCCCCCAATTCGGCCCTGGTTTCACCTGCACCTTCCTCTGCTACAAGAAATCCTGAAATCACAGCAGTGCAATTAACCTCTGAGCTCCCAGCATTTATCTCCATCGTTTCTTGCTTCACTGGTTTAAGTTCCTGGTAACACACAGCTGTTATCCATTCTAGTCTACAGTTTGCATACCTCCCAACTTTGAGGAGGAAGGAGGAGGAATGCTGGTGCGTGTCGGAGGCGTGCCAGAAATTTTTGTGGGGCGTGGCCTAGCAGTAAGGGGGCATGGACTATACTCGCAAAGCTCCCGAGAGGCCACTCCCCCCGGGTTTCACCACTGTGAGTGCATGAATAGACGCTGGAGTGAATGAACTAGAATGACCCCAGTGTGCGTGTCTATGGGGGCAGTGTCTATATGTATATGTTTATGGGGCAGTGTGTGTGTGGGCCTATGAGGCAGTGTATATATGTGTGTCTATACACACTGCCCCATTTACTCAGTCCCGACCCCCATCTTTTCTGATGGCAGCCCTGCCTGTCTGTACCTTCCCCGCCTCTGCGGGTGAAAGGAGCGCCGAGATAATGATATGTAGAATTTAAAAAAAATTTTTAAAACACTATGTGAATATGTATTATGTGCATTATATAATGTACACACCTTTAACTCTAGATGTGAAGCGCAATTGTCATTGTGTGATTAAGAGGCGCAGGGTGTAGCGGCGGTTCCTTCCTGAGTGTGAGCTCAGGTGTATAAATGTACTTGCACTTGCAGCATTTCAGGTACAATAACATTCAATTCAGCTCTGTCAATTACCATCTCGTACAGTCTAGAGAAACTCATCTGGCGTATTGTGCTTCCACAATGAAACTTAAACCCTTTATTGTAAACAGCTATGTATATAAACACAGAATAGCAATATACATCATCTGTCAGGGATTTTACTAACAAACACCGCGCAACATTTGTGCTGAGAAGACTTCGCAGCAAAGTCTATAATTCGCAACGGAGGAATATGGCGACAGGCCTAGAAATCATTTCATAATGTTCAGTCATGTTATCTCGTGCTATGACTATATGGTGAGTGCGGCGTCCCGGAAGGAGGGAACAGCTCCCAATGGGACTGCCTTCCTGACTGGCAGGTCGGACATCCAATAGGAAGTCACTGCCAGTCACATGAAACCAGTGCAGTCTCACAGACTGCATCTGGATTCACTGCTGTGGCGGATTTTAACTGGGGGGCTGCAGCCCTGCAACCCATAGGTAAGAACCGCCACTGATACTTACCCTTATGGAGTCCTACAATGAAGGCAGCAGAGCTGCCGGAATCGCTGAAAAAATGGCCGCAGCTGACGTTTTTTCAGAGTTGTGTCCTTTTGCAGTCGAGTCTGAGCCCTTTAGAGCCCGCCCCCACCCTCATCCACGTCACTGGTGAGTTTCTATGGGAACACCCATGAAATACTGGGCATTCCCATATGCATCTGGGGGTGGAGACTGGCCATTTAGTGGGAGTGCTAAGAAAGATGCAGGCGTGTCAGAAACAACGATAGGAGTGTGTGGGAAAACGGTAGGCATGGCTAAGGTCTTGTGTGACGTCAGCTCCGGGCACGATTTGCCTTTATCCATCGCACCGCCAAGTAAGTCTGTGGCTACTCTGTGCTGGTGTTGACTTGTGGCCGGTGTAAGCGAACACATCCCCTTCGGGATTTGCTTGATGGTGGGGGCGAGCATTCGGTCGGGCGGCATGTGACGTTTACCTGTTCGCTAGGCTGCAAACATACTCATCTTAACAAGCAGGTCTGAATCGGGACCTTGGTGTGTGTGTGTAATTATGTATATATATATATATATATATATATATATATATATATATATATATATATATATATATGTGCATACAGTGGTGTAAGTTTGCCCCTGTTGCCCAGAGGCAAGATAAATATTGGTGCCCCCCAAATAGCTCAATCAGTAAGGTGTCTGTCTCTAGTAACACAGGTCATGGGGGTCTAATACAGGGTATGGCCAGTGGCGGTTTTTACCTATGGGCCCCAGGTAAAATTCGCTACTGTCTCTGCCAAAAGTGAAGCCTGATGCAGTCTGTGAGACTGCTCTGGCTTCACTGTGACTGGCAGTGACTTCCTATTGGAAAAAAAGAGAAATGTGCCAGCGCTGGCTGAATAATTATGAAGACCAGACGGTATCTCAAAATTAATACAAATTTAATTATGCATATAAAAACATGAAATAACAAAAATTATAATAAAAACAATGAATAATTGTTAAAAAAGAGAGCACAAGATGCTGGACTGATATATGCGGAGCTCCACAAATGTGGAATATGAATTGAGATTTGATAATATTACCATCTGTAGTAGGCTGGTGTGGATGACAAACAGCAATACGAGTGATGTTGTAGTCCCTGTTGATATGGTTCCCTGTGAAGGGATGAGGGTAATTCTCCCTATTTGGCGTCTTCTCCTTTTGTGAATGGATCTTTTTAGGAACTATGCTGAAGTCCCAAGCAGGTTTTTGTAATCCAATGAATTATGTGGAGATGGTGGACGTCTGTGGGAGAAAGGGCATCACTTGGACAGATGGATGAGATGATGATGGAAATATAACAGCTCAACGCGTTTCCCCGGATGTTTACTGTCCGGCTTCCTCAGGAGCAAGTGTGCTCCTGAGGAAGCCGGACAGCAAACATCCGGGGAAACGCGTTGAGCTGTTATATTTCCATCATCATCTCATCCATCTGTCCAAGTGATGCCCTTTCTCCCACAGACGTCCACCATCTCCACATAATTCATTGGATTACAAAAACCTGCTTGGGACTTCAGCATAGTTCCTAAAAAGATCCATTCACAAAAGGAGAAGACGCCAAATAGGGAGAATTACCCTCATCCCTTCACAGGGAACCATATCAACAGGGACTACAACATCACTCGTATTGCTGTTTGTCATCCACACCAGCCTACTACAGATGGTAATATAATCAAATCTCAATTCATATTCCACATTTGTGGAGCTCCGCATATATCAGTCCAGCATCTTGTGCTCTCTTTTTTAACAATTATTCATTGTTTTTATTATAATTTTTGTTATTTCATGTTTTTATATGCATAATTAAATTTGTATTAATTTTGAGATACCGTCTGGTCTTCATAATTATTCAGCCAGCGCTGGCACATTTCTCTTTTTTTCCTATATTGTTCTTTGGGTCTGACAACCCAGTGCCAGCAGCTGTTGATAGCGCACCACTCACCCCCGATACTTCCTATTGGAAGCCTGACCTGTCAGTCACTCAAGGCATCCCATTGTTAGGCGTTCCCTCCCTCCGGGATGCCTCTCTCTGCGCAAATGTGCAGCAGCCCCCAAAACGGGTTCTGCGCATGCGCAGTACTGCGGACCATACTGCCCATGCGCCGGACCCGGGAACTGGATCAAGCCTCCGGGGGCTACTGCAAAGGCAGCCCCTGGAGGCTTGGGCCAGTACATGCGCAGTATGTACAATGTTACTGCGCATGCGATGGCCGCGTGCAGGGGACTCTGGAGTGCGGCGGCCAGGGAGCATGGCGGTGGCCGAGGACAGCAGTGGCAGCAGTGGAGGGGGGGAGCATTGCGGCAGCCCCCCCCTCCATACTGGTAAGAGCCGCCACTGGGTATGATACTTGCAAAAATGTTGTTAGGGGGAGTCAGCCACAGAAGTGATGTCAGCGGCTTTCAATTAACTGATTCAAACTGGCAGGGGAGGAGAGGTGCCCCCATGGGAGCAGGAGCCTGGTAGCAGATGACTCCATTGCCTCCTAGAGTTATGCCTCTGTATATGTGTATCTATCTATCTATCTATCTATCTCTATATATCTATCTATCTATATATATATATATATATATATATATATATATATATATATATAGATAGATATATAGAGATAGAGTGAGAGAGAGAGAGAGAGAGAGAGAGGGTTGCCTTCTCCAGTTGGATAGAGACATCCCAGAGAGAGACATTGTTTCCAGTCATTTTTTCCGAGGAGAAATCATTACATCATTTCCTTTGGTTATTTTTGGATATCACACTAGAAGACTAGTATTTCTTAATCTTTTAATGGTTTAATACTTTTATGTGACTGAATGCACATAAACCACTGCACTAATTATTGTACTAAATATGATTTTATGAATCTCCAGTTAAATAATTAGGAGTCATCCTTATACCAGATACATCTGGATACACACAATCGATTCATTGAAGACCTATACTTTGTTCCCCTGATGAAGTCTTCTTTGACGAAACGCGTTGGGAATTGTATCATGTGTTTCCTGTGAAAACTTGAAGAATAATAAACAAGTTCTGGATGAATACAAGTTGTTTACTTCACTTCACATTGGATCACCATATTTATGGACTTCGTTTATATAATTTAGGCGCCATACCACAAGGGGGTGTATTATTGTTGTATTTGTCTCCTAGCCCTCTGGGGACATTGTGGTAACCTTGATTCGGTATAGCACGAGTGGATTTTTGTTGGTCTTTGTGTATATATATATATATATATATATATATATATATATATATATACACAGTATATCCAGAACTCCACAATTACTTAAATAACGTGAATTTAATTCAAATGTCTGCAGCGTTTTGAGCATATAGCTCGTCTTCTTATTTGTGTGTCGTTTCGATTAAGTTCTGTTGTGAAGTTCTGTAGCTGTTCCCATAAACATACAGTAAGCGGGGGTTTGTATTCTGGGGTAATACATATTTCCAGAGTACAGAACACATTTTTTTCAAGTCCCTATATCCGAGGCTCCTTGGATCTAACATACGGCATAGCAGCTGTTGCTAGGTGTCGATCCCATTCCTCTAGAATCAGATTACATTTTTCAGATCATTGTGTCCTGTAAGCCTTCATTAAACTGAACTACTGTACTGTAAGCCAATACTGCAATTGATTGATTCTCATTAAACTTCCTTTCCCCCGATGACAGCTACATTAAATAAATTACACAGCTAATAAGAGAGGAAATGACATCTTTCCTAGTGTAAACTCATATGCATACAGAGATTTGTTTTAAATATATGCATAGTAAATACCAAATACCTTCCTTCCTAGCTGTAACTGTGTATCATTTGTTTCGTTCCCTGGTAAGATCCTTTAACATCGGATGAAGAAGCCGAGAGCTTGTAAAGAAATGGCAAATTCATTTAGGTACTTTTCCAGTTAGGAGAGCATGTCCAAGACTGTAGGAGAACGTATAATCCTTGGCACGTCGCTTGGCAATGCTCATTACGGTGGATTTTACTCCTTAGTAATAAGAGAGATTATTTTTATGTTATAATCCCGATACGCCGTGAGCACTTTTTTTTTTTGTGGAAAAAAAATCTTCCTAAGATTTATTCATTTTTGAAGTAAAATGTGAACATTGAAGTGCGAAATTTTTTTATTATTATTATTTAATGACGTACGCCGCTTCTCTGTCCTAATCTGTGGAGTAGGGGATTCGCACATAGTGATATACTTGCGTACTTCTCAACTTTTTAAACAGGTAAAGAGGGACGGGACGCAGGAATGTCCCCAAAAACCGGGGCATTCCCAGGGGAAGCGGGACAGTTGGGAGGTATGCACTTGCCATAAATTGCTGGATGACCTGTACACACTATGGCATTCATCTGCTGACATCACTAGAACACAGGGTTGTGCCGCTAGCGGGATGGACTGCACCAGCGGTATGGCTGTTGTCATACAGTTTGTAGCCACTTTCCCTGGATGATTAAACAATATCCAGAATACTAAGCGGTACTTATATGTTAGTTGGGCGCCCACTAAGCTATTTGCTTAGTTTTCCGCATCCCCGCGCGGGGCTTGCTACGCTCACCACGATTCAGGCATGGTGACTCGCTGCGCTCGCCACACTGTATAAAATCAACTCCATGCCGACATGGAGGGTATGAGCGTAGTAACTATAGTGGGCGCCCAACTAACATATAAGTACCTACTAAGCATTCCTGAAACCACCACCATCTGGAAACGGTAGTAGGGCTACTCACAGCACTCCTGCTTGGGCGGAGGGTTCCCTCCGGAACCATAACCTGACGTAGCCTCTGTACAGCGCAGTCTGTCTGACCGCGTACGCTCAGAACCCCCGACAGCCATCAGACCACATCACATTCATGCGAGTGCCCATTCATAAATGCTGTGGATAGTATCACATATTGCAGTGTGATCCTGGGTGGTTATATTCTACCCATATTGCAATGAATATGTGATCCATCATAAATGGGCCCCATTCACATTGAAGCTCTTATGGGGCCTACACCTGGGGCAATTTCTGTCCATTTTCTAATCGATTAAGATCCTTCAAGCGGGATAAATCTAGTAATATCACCAGCCAAGGCCAGCCTTCTCACCGGAGACCACTGGCCCTAAATAGACTGAAGGGGGCCCAAGTAGGCCAGCGCCTTTCTAAACCATTGCAAGGTGCTACATCCAGGGCCGCATAGAGGTATGCCGGGCCCCAGTAAAAGTTTTGGTGTGTGGCCTAATCACGGGAGATGTGGCCACCTCCCACGATTAGGCCATGCACCCAAAATTTTTAGGGATAGTTAAAAAACACTCTAAAGTCGAGGGGGGAATGTTATTGTCCCCCCCCCCAGCAGCATGTGCTTTGCTGACAGAAGACCAGGGCCCCCACCGGGCCCCTCCAACACTCCAACCAGCCCAGGTAATTAGTACCCGCTCCCCCCCTCTCGGCGGCCCTGTCTGTAGCCATACGGTAAGCCTCTTAAAAACTTGGGGTCCCTTGCAAAGTTAGAGCCCAGTACCCTTTGACCAACCCCCCAATCCCCGTCGGTGGGTCAAAGGGTACACCCGTACATGCACCCGTTTATTACTAACTATCCTAATACCAAAGAATTGCAGCTCAAACATATCATAGATATTCGCTCACGTCTAAAAGAGCCAATCTGGATTTTGCACTTGTGTTGGCTGGGTTGCTCATTCTCCCAGCCTGGTAATCAAACACAGTAATACAAGCCTATTAAGTGTTTTCTTTTACAGTAGTAAATATGTTCTTAGGTATAAAGTGCAGGAAAGATACTCGCGGAAACTTTATCCATCCTGCTTTCAGCCGCACAATGAACAATGCCAGTGTACTGGAATGTAATTCCCTCTGACATCCCAGGGATTGACAGCGGATAGTGCTGGAATTAGTTAGACAACTGTATAAGATGCCTACCATACCTCCACGTGTCACTATGACTGATATAGAGCTGGATTTTCTATATTGGTTTTGGCACAAATTTATTTTTGCTCTTATTTATTTGTTCAGAATTATTCCCTGTCTCTTTATTGCTAATTACGAAGCACCAGGGTGTTCTCATTGAGATTAATAGCTGACAGTTTAGCCGCACCCTACCATTATGATGTCATAGATTAACATTATGTTGCATCCATACTCTAAGCAGTACATGAGTTTCTCTTTATATTATGCATGTATATATTTTATATATAATGGGGGAAATTGCATTCCCTGCCCATATTGGAAATTATTGAATTATTTATGGTGCACGTAACGGTTCCTGTTTGCAAACAATGTCTTATTATTCTTTATTTTAATGTAAAGCAACATACTACTGTATATGCCTATGTTTATACTCATACTATTCAAGAGCCTTTCAAAACGACGGCTTCTGCTACGTACTTTCTTTTTGAGCTGTAACAGTTTTTACTTTCACTTTGAGCTGTGACAGTTTTTACTTTCACTTTCAGCGGTGACAGTTTTTTAGCCCACAAACTCTCCAACCCACCCCCAGTCCCTATTTGCACCTACCTCCAATATCTGTCTTCACAGCTCCCTCTCTCCATATCCAGAAACTGTAAAACAGACCAGTGTCCCTGCAAAAATGGCTTTCACTTTCTGTTATGACATTTTATACCAAGTGATTTTATCCGTCGAATGGCCTCTAGTGGTCACTGGCGATATTTCACCTCATAGAGGTGAGGAGTAGTTAGCCTTTTATGTATAGATACTTACTGGACTGGTGGTGAGAGCAGGGCAAACCACCGGGCTCCTGCACCCAGAGGGGCACCTTTCCTCCCCTGCAAGTTTGAATTAGTTAATTTAAAACCGTCAATATCGCTTTTGTGGCTGACTCCCCTACCTAGCAGCACCGTCTACATAATATACATACATACATGCACACATGCATACATACATATACTTATATAAGGTGTTATGTGTGTGTATGTGTGTGGGTGGGGTGAGGAGGGGAGCGCCAATATTTATCTTGCCTTCAGTCAACTGGGGCAAACTAATGCCACTGAATTTGAGGTCTTATTCAGGCTCACAGTATACTCCCTGCTTTAAAAAAATCTATTTTGTTCCCAAATCAATACAAAATCACTGTGAGCAATCTCATTAAATCAATGGTAGTTTGCCAAAACCACATGAGCAATTACCCAGTAATCTGGGTAACGCTACGGGTGTGATCTGGCACAGTGTAGGCATGAGGTGATAACATGCACGATGGCGGCGTGCCTTTCCAAGCTGATTGTAAGTGGAACTCACACATCAAACAGAAGCGATGTGGGACTGTTCAGCTGTTGCTGAGCTGGTGCACACTGGGAAATCTCATTCAACAACAGCTAGGAATGAATGTCTCGCCTCCCGTGTATCAATCACGCCTGCTTTTATAAGTCTCAATCAAGACAGACTTTTTTTTTTTACCGTGGTTAAAGCCATTGGCTTATACTGAGACACCACTTGGGGCTGAAAACAGAGTTGGGGTGCTTTACGAATGAAAAGTTGCACTCAACAATAATAGCTCATTTTCACCCCTTTACTGATCCTCGGATACGTGCCAATCAACCCGGTTTATGCCAGACACACATTACACATGCTTACATCCGTTTAGCTATCATGTAAAATAAAATAAATTTATTTGATGGGAAACAAGCGTATTCATTATTAGGACGAGATGTACTAAGGACAGAGATGCAACTTTTGGAGTTTTGGCCACGTTCCCAATAGCAAGCTCTGGAATGCAATACATTCTGGGGCATAACCCTGGTGGGTAAAGTCATCTTTAGATGATGTTACTCAATAGAAAGATAAGGGCTTCTTTCTGCATATCCTAGAGTGGGATCCGATTGGATCCCTGCCAGCTCCCCCCACAACCGCCGCACCACTCTACGAATGTGCAGAAGGACTCCCTAAACCTGGAAATGCAGTTGTAGTAAAGGAGAGCTTAAGGACATGTGGGGAAATGGGCACGGCCTGGAGGCCAGTAATAAAAGAGTTGGAAGTGTGGTTGAACAAAATAGAAAACTGACTAGGTGCTGAAAAACAGTGCCCCCTCCCTTGTAGTGGCCTTCGGTGATTGCACATGTTGCACCACCCTAGATACTCACCTGGCACCCGCAAAATGTCAGGCTCCAATGTGACACAGTATCACATACAGTACACTATACCAGGGGTGGCCAAACCTGCCCTCCAGGCCACCTGTGGATCTGTAGAATGTGTAGGCTAGGAATGAATGCAGCATGTTTGAAAAATAAGACAGGTAGTAATGACTAGGTGGTCTGGAAAACATGACCTGTTTCGCCAACCTTGATCTACAGTACCTCTCAATATTCCTGTTGCCACAGCAATTGGCTACCCACGTATTGCTATCCCTGATGCGGCCAAATCCCTTGCAGAACAAAAAACCGGGACTGTTCACTAAAAACTGGGACAAGTCAAATCATCAGGAGCAGGGACTCTCCACTGGAACTGTTGAGTAGGACAAATACGCCTAGAATCATGCGCGGATTTGTCCCAAGAACGGAGCTTAGAAGCAATGCCAATAAAAGCAGATGAAATATAGCGTTCTTTCACTTATTGTACAAGTCCCTGCTTCATCGTTTATCTCCACAAATAACCACTGCGTCTGTTTAATGAATAAGAAAATTGTCTGGCCAGAATTTGATGTTTTTGGTTTTTTTTTATCCTTTTCATCTCCTGACTTTTGTTTAATAGAATGTTAAAAGAACTGAAACAAACCTTTTGATTTGAATAATGTTGCTAAGATTTTATCCCTAGACTATTATAAATGCTTCATGTTCATTGTTAACATTCCTGATTAAGCATCATAATACAAAATCATCGCAGCTGTCTGGCTCGTACGGCTGGACGAGGCTACTGTGAATCAAGTTACTCTTGACACAATTCGCCTGAGGCCCGAAACACGCAGGAGTAGTGCAGCTGTCCAGTCTGAAGGATACGTATATTTAGTATCTGTTTGCTGTTTGTTTTTTTTGTTTTTTTTGGAATATGGGTCCTTTTTTTTTATTCCCAATCCACTTGGAAATAAGCGATTGCATAAAATATCTTTCAAAATTATCCTCTTGTGATTTGTTGCAAGCAGGGGAACAAAGTCGACGAGATTACGACCCTGTCTGCAAATCTGAGCATTGTTTTTTAATTCCTTGAAAAGAAAATATTTTATGAGTTTTTGCAGACTTTACAGCGGTTCGTCACACTTACAAGTTCTAAAGGTTTATTCAATATCATGGTTCTTAAAGACTCACATGCATTGTAATTCAAAGGAACCGACCATTCATTGGTTGCTATGGAAACCATAGCATCGTCCAGCCTTGTCACTGATTGGCTGATAGAGCACTCTCAGTCAATCAATGGACGGCCTGTCTTTTAAATAAAAAAAAAAAAATTCTGCATCCACTGGCCGCACAGCACCTGTGTGCTTTCTGGACACTGCCCGCCCCACCGCTGCAAGGTCACCCCTGGGTGCTCAGTGCATCCTTAACCCCGCCGCTGCCCACCCCTGCACATAGGTGTGTGCCATCAGTGCTTCACTGTTGGCACACACCTACAGATTGGACACAATACATCGTGGGTACTAAAAAGCACCCGCAATGTGCTGCTGATGGGTCCGATCCTTTGGAGTGAACCTGCAGAAGGTTTATTCTGTAGGGTCCGAACCAATGCGTATGGATCGGGACAAATGGGATATCCAACACATCCGATTTGGCTGGATTTCTCGCCCCGATCCACTGGGATCGGTTAAAATTGGCCCAAATTGGATAAATGTATGGCCACTTTAAGGAGGGTAGCTGGTAGCTTCTCAGGGAGTACTGGGAATCCCCCCCCCCCAATAAGATCTAAAAAGGGGATCGGGGCACCAGGCCATGTCCAAGGTCCTGCCCACCCATCCCGATGCCCCACCCCTTTTAGGCTGCATACCAACATGGCAGGTCTCGACTTGGCAGAGTCGAAAGTTGGGAAGTATGACGAATCCCTGTAACCCAACTCTACTCTACTGTACCTCCGAAGTAAGACAGTTCAAAAACGTATTTCTCAGGATCCAAACATTTAAGTAACATAATATGACAATACATTCCTTTTATGTTGGTGATGAAGTCATGTTCCCAAAATGCAACATCTAATTTTATTTAACTCTCCTATGCAATAAACCACTGTTTCTAAACCAGTATTTAGAAACAGTGATCTAAGCATACCTCCCAATTGTCCTAATTTTTGTGGGACCGTAACGCTTTTTTGGGTAAGGTGCCATGTCCTACCCGGGGTTGGCATTGTCCTGCAGTGAGGGGGGGGCAGTTGGGAATCTTCCATACCCGGCGCTGAGCAGTGGGAATAGACACTGTACGCATGTGTGCAGGCCTGGTCCTTTCCTGTGGGGTCAATGTATATTTTTATTCCTGTGCAAGCCAATGTGTGGTTTTTTTTCCTGTGGGGGCCAATGTGTGTGTTTCTTTTCCTGTGGGGGCCAATGTGTGTGTTTTTTCCACAGTTGCAAAATGTGCGTACTGTATATCATACCGAGCTAAATAGAGAGTGAGAGAGCAATTATGTACTGCATCATATTGGCAAGGTGTTCCATGGAGTTCCAAACCAACTCTCTCTCTCTCTCTCTCTCTCTCTCGTGTAACGGTTGCATTACTGCCTCAGAGCACTGAGGTCATGGGTTCAATTCCCACCCTGGCCGGAGTTTGTATATTCTCCCCGTGTTTGCGTGGGTTTCCTTCAGATGCTCCGGTTTCTCCCGCAATCCAAAAATATACTGGTAGGTCAATTGGCTCCAAACAAAAATGAACCCTAGAATGGATGTGTGTGTGTTTGCGCGTGTACATGTGGTAAGAAATATACTGTAGATTGTAAGCTCCACTGGTGCAGGGACTGAATATGTGTGCACTATTTAAATAACTGGTAATAAAAAAATGTAGTTTTACCAACTACTCTGATGGCCATGCTTTTCATTTTTGTCTTGAGGAATTGTTTATCTGGATATTGGTCTGAACTAGACGATAGATATGGATATTTTTAATAATTTAATTTTCATTGCCTTTGAGCTACCCTGCTCTCCTCTCTCTATATTGCTCTGGACTATTCACTGATCCGAGCCGGGAGCACCCTGATTGTTTCAAATTGGATGATGTGAGTGCGGAACTACACACAGGATATATATATATATATATACCTTGTATATACTTCAGCAATAGGGAAGGCAGGCCTCGGACTTCATATCAATTATCTATATTGATGAGGAGTGCCTTCCCTATTGCTGATACATTATCTAGTGGATGTCCAACACAGGAGTGCCTATCCCTGGACTGTCTATATATATATATATATATATATATATATATATATATATATATATATATATACATACATCTACGTAATCAATGCCCAAATACATACAGTATACACTTTGATAAAAGCATTTGTTCATTCCATAAAATCACTTGTTTTATACTATAAATAAAACCTAATTTTGTACCTGTAGTCGGCAATTACGTCACATCCTTTCTGCCGATTGGAATCCTTGGGTCTTTCAGTTGATCCTACATGAATACTGAGCAAAGTGACAGGCGGTGTATGTTATTGTAATACAAACCTCCTTTACCAAAGAAGCTGTAATGTTCTATGTTACAGTATATTTGTTATATGTTATACTGTAGACGTATATATGAATTTGACACAATGTACTGTAAGTATTTCAATAATCTACAGTTGACTTTATGAATACTAAAGATGACTGAGACAGCCACAGTTCTCAGAGTGTCAAGGTTATTACGTGGTGGTACGATGGTAATGTGATGCAGATAACATGGCGACCGGCGTTTTAGGCTAATCCCAACTGTCAAAAGCATCATGGGGTTTATTAAGATATATCTACCTTTACAATAATTACATTTCCTAACAGCGTTGCTTGATACGGGTGACAAATATTGTAAAAGTGCAGCATAAAATGTCTATAAGCTTCACCCCACCACTCATCTTTTTTTGACAACCCTCGGCTGCCCCACCCCCTGCTGCTCGGAGGGCAGCCTAAATGTAGGCATGCCTAGAGTATATGTGTACAGGTGGCAGTGGTATGGTAGAGTGTTGGTAAACACAAATGGGTGTCCTCAGTCAATGAACAGCCCAGTTCTTAACCAATGGGGTGGTTTATTTATCAATGATGTGATTTGTAAAGTGATACTAGCAGTTATGCATGCACTGACGGGTCACCACCATCCTGTGACTTATCATGGTAGTGGTGCAGGATACAAGTAGCACCAACAGTTGTAGTATTGTTGCTGAAGCAATAATGGAGGGACTCACTGAGCTATGGGCAAAACATCCATTCCTACCACTGTGATGCTCTAACACAGTGATTCTGTAAGGTGGTACTACACATGCCAAGAAGTACAGATGGTGGCCATCTTGGTTATGATTTGAAGCCTCCCCAAAAGGAGACTGCTCAGTTGCTCTCTCCTGGCTTCATCAAACATGTAGTCACATTAATATTTTTGGCTGTGTAAAAGCAAATACAGTGCATAATCTCCTAACTTAATCATGGTCACTGGGGAGTATTCAATTCTGGGTCACTACTGGGGTACGTTCTGACAGCCGTGACCCTGGCCCATCTTCATTTCGCTCACCTGCATATCAGCAGACTGGATTCAATGTCACGCCTGTTGATCGGCGAAAAGTTGGCGTGTCCACGTAAACTACCATGGATTGTCGATATCCAGCCGTGATCGCGACAATTCACTGCCACTCTTGGCAAACCGGGCTCGACTACTTTTAAAGTCGGGCCCGTTCTGTTGATCTGCCTCTTCAATTCTGTAGGGAAAGACAGCATTGAATAGGCATCCAGCCCTTATTCCGGATGTCTGAAATAGTGGCGGGGATTAAATATCCCCCACAGTCTCTTAGGTGAATCATGATTTCTACGTGCAGCACAGTTAGCGTAGTGATTAGCAATTTGGTCTTGGTTTTAATTCTCACCAAGGAATTACTGGTGAGGCCTGGGGTTCCTCCTGTTGAATGGATAAATAGATAGATGTAGATATAGATAGCTATATCAAAAGATAGATAGAGGAAAGATAGATGTATAGATAAAAAGACAGATAGTAGGTAATTAGATAGATAGATAGATAGATAGATACAGGGGTTAAAGTGAGGGGGAACTGGGTGGAACTGAGTCCCACCACCTCTAATGGTAGGGGGAACTGAGTTCCACCTCTACCACAGTCCTGAAAAGTAATTCTAACAGAAAAGCCTGTCCCAGCGGCTTATTCCTCTGGTACGGCGTATGTAATGTAAAGTTAAGATGAACAACTGTGGACATTATGTGTATAAGGGGCATTACTGTGTGGTTTAATATGAATCAAGGGCACTACATGCGGCGTGATGTGTATACCATTGTGCTACAATGTGTTGTGGGACCATTATCCCTTTATGGGTGGTAGGGCACAAATTCTCTGGCAATGGTCTAGGCTCTGCCTAATGGGGGGGGGGGGTCATTGTTAGGGGAACATAGTTCCTCCACCTCTCCAGGACCACTTTAAGCCCTGGATAGATAGATAGATAGATAGATAGATAGATAGATAGATATCCGAAAGCAGTACATTGATTAACTTTGTAGGTGAACTGTATATTCTAACTAGAAGTATTCTGTAATATAGATGCAGTCCTCGTCTTCCTCTGAAATAATTACTCAACTAAAATTTCCTTATAGAAACAGAACTTTTCCTTTCTCAAAATTTTATATTTTCAATGAAGTATCTATTACAATAATTGCTGATACGATGATCAGAATAAACATTTTTTTTCCTTAGCAGCTTAGAATTGAATGTGTTATTAGCACCTATTTTGGGGGTTATAATAATACCAAAGAAAATTTGGTTTTAATAAATATTTGGAATATGATTTTTTTTTGTGTTTAAATGACAATATAAATTTATGATTGCGACTATATATTAGCCCTCACACAAAGTGCAAATACAAATGATATATTCAAACCCTCAATACACCTGTAGTGAATAGGATAGCAAAGATGATGTTAACAATGACAATTATTTATTAAGGACATCTAAGATAAGAGCAACACAATACTGAGTATTTTTAGTTTACCTAGGCTTTTAAATGTCTGCATTCTTCTTCTTAATAATAATAATAATAATAATAATAATAATAATAATAATAATGATAATAATAATAAGAATATAAAAAACAGTTACTTATCAAATTACAAAATTTTCCATGTTCACTTCACAATAACAAATACAGAGTTATAGAAAGTATGATATAAATGTACAGAATATATTTGAACTAAGGCAAATATAACGTGGTTCATTTATTAAGTATACTTAATATAATCAAATATGACACATCTAAGATTTATATGTAAAGTATAAAAATAAAAGGAGTGCAATTTCAAAAATTAAATCTGAAATTCTAAAGACACCTTGCCAAGATGAAGCAAATTTGAAGCAAATTTGATTGCAGATTTCCAAATTTTGAGATAATTTTTTGTTAAATCAAACACAAAATATATTCCAGCTCCAATTAAAACATGCTACAAATATGTTCACAAAATAACCATATTATAATAATATTATTATTTATATTATTATTAATAATAATATTAATAATAATAATAACAACAATAATATTAATAATACTACTACTACTACTACTACTAATAATAATAATTTGCGCTTGTATTAATATAGCACCAACATATCAAGCAACACTTTACAGAGATTATTTGCATACTGTAACTTTTGTATCCATAGTCGAAATTTAACCTATTGGTATATGTTTGCACAAAATATAATATATTTTTTAGTTTTACAAAATTTATGAAAATATTAATAACAAGATAATATAAAATTCAAATATTCACTTTCCATGATGCCATTAATCGAGTTGAACGCACAAATCATGCTCTAAAAAAATATATTAAATCAAAAAAGAAATATCACTGCAAATTTTGACTTTTCATGGTCCATGATAGGGTTTTGTATACACAGGTGCTTTGTTCATATCCATGTGAAGGGGCACCGAGAGAAGGAGTATATAATATCTATTTATAGGCCACTATTGTGTGCCGTATTGCAGGAGAGAGTAAACACGCCCTCTGCTATATTGTGACCATGCCCCCCAAAGGTATGTACACAATGGGGGGTGTAGCTACCCCCATCCGATGGCCTCACCTCCACCAGACCCATCCAAAGCCTCATCTGTCCTGTCCATATATAGTTGGGCTATAGCATCAGAAAAAAAACCTGTTCTAAATACAAATGATTCCAGGCCTTTCATTTATTCTACACATATGTAGTATGGCCATACCCAAAATAACCAGCCAGTTGCATTTTATGGTCCATTTCTTGGCTTGAGATAACTATTCTTATTTAGTTTTGAGAAGACTCGTGGAAAATGCAATGCTTTGATAGAATAAAAAAGTTGAACATTTTTTACCAGCAAAACCGTTCCACCTCCAAAACATAAATACCGGTCTGGTCATAAATGAGCAAAAGCCACCTGATGACTAAGCGTTAAAGCCACTTCTGAAACAAAAATGACATAAATAAATAAACCCAGTGAATTCCAACTATTTTTCTCCAAAATAATTTGAATTACGGGCGGTGGTCAATGCAAAGATCTATACACAAAGAGTGACAGAGCGGGCACAGGAATCCCAGCTCTCCTGTTACAGAGGTGTATATGATATTAGTGTCCTGCAGGTGAACTGCTGATTTAAAACTTCAACAAGTCTGAAAGCTGTCAGGTATACAGCACAAATGTGATACATGTGGAAGTGGAGGCTGCAAATCCTGCGGTTCTACAAGGAACCTCGTATCCGTCAACATTGAAGTGGTTAAATCAAAGTAACACGAGTGATTTATTTAGTAGCTTTCACAGGCTATACTCAAGGGAGATAAATCTACCTATTTGTCAAGCTTCTCACAATAGAACATTTCTTTCCCTCTACCAGTTTGCTTTATTAAAGAAACACTTGACCCACCTGTCATACCAAATTGCTTCTTTTATCCAAAACTGAATAATATAGACGTTCCCCCAAAGGGAATTTGGATGCAAATACAGGAGCGCTATAAGTGTACAATGCCAATTTGTTGAGCATATTAGGGTACAGATATATCGTCAAGGGAAAGAACTCTAATACAGAGTCTTCTAACAAGCTCATTTTTTTTCTTTTCCCTGCTACTTTTCATCTGTCTATAGTTTATATTATACAGTTTGGTTTCACAATTGTTATGGACAGCTGTCAAATGAATCTGGCTTTTTACTTTGATGGAAACAGCTATAGTTGTTTTGATATGTCTCTTATGGATTCTTCTGCTTCTCTCTTCCAATAACTATGAGAAAGAATTCAAGTGAAAACCAAATTGTACATGTCTAGGTTTCCTTTATGGCTGTTACAAATGTGACATTCATTTATTATTATTATTATTATTATTATTATTATAATTATATTTTTCATCACTATTATTATTCATTTTTATCATTTTGTACAATTTTATAGTATGTTATGTGATCTTGTTTTTTTTTATAACTATACTAGTTGAGGTTCCCATCGTTGCTCGGGTTTGGTTGTGCAATTAGCATAAATTGAACTTTATCCTTCTTTTGTTTTAAGCTTAACTGCTCGCCATGCCCATGCTCAACTGGGCTCCCGGATCTGAGCATTTTTTTATTTCTTAAACCCCATGTCCTGTACCCCCTTTATGTTATGCAACTCTGCCATATGTTGCATCCCTGACCCACTTTGTAGTGGCCAGACCCCTTTTTGGACCCTGGGACACCGGTGGTGTCAGGATTCGGGGTCTAAGTGGCCACGAACCTAATATGAACCCAATCAATGTCGTCAATCCCCTTTATGTTATGCAACTTTGCCATATCTTGCTTCCCTGACCCACTGTGTGTAGTGGCCGGACCCCTGTTTGGGTTCCCGGGACTCCCACTGGGATGCTAGGGGTGTCTTACCCTAACAGTATTTTTTTCCAGTTTGTAAGTCATATATGTTCCTAGGTCTATGTTCCTTTGGTGTAAATTGCTCCAGGCATTCCATAGTTATGCTGGAACATACGTGCTTACGTACGTACGTATAGACATACATACAATCATACACACATACATACATTTTTATATATATATATATATACATTTTTTGTGTAACGTGGATTTGTTATCATTTAATATTTCACAATTAGCTTTTTCACAATTAGCCTTTTTTCGACAATCTGTAGCCATTTTCCCTGACATGCCCACTTTCTGACAGTCAGAACATTGAATTCCAACTGTCGAGAACCCGTCAAGGGGTATTAAAACAGCCTGGGATTTTGACTGTTGGGACAGTCTGAGTCAGAATCCAGATTGAATACCCCCTATATATTTTGTAATTACACTACTAAGTATTTTCTTCCACCTAAAGTACATCATCTTGAACCATTTTGAACAGTATAATTTCAGAGCAAAAAAATATGGGCCAACACTTATCACATGAAAGAAGTAAGGGGGTGGGAGAATATCAAGACGTTTGAGTGACATTGTGTGTAGAGGTCCAGGCAGTAGGGGGCAGTATAATGCAGCATGGATGTTTAAAGATACAACTCCATGCAACTTGAAGCTGGTGACATCAGTTCCTGACAAAATGAGTGGGATTGCTCTAAGAGGCAGACAATACTATACTATATTTTTGTACAGAAACATGTGTCAGCCACTGTGCTAAACCACAGCTGAAGCCAACAGTCAATAATTTTGCTGTGAGAGTGATTGGAGGAGCAGAGAGACTATACAGAAAACTGTCATTGCAAATATTGGGGAAGGCTGGAGACTTGCTCAGGGTTGGACTGGCCCAAAGCATTATAGGGAAATGCCGCCTCTTCCTCTAAGGCCCAGGTTCCACCTGTGCACTTGAATGAAAAATGATACCTATGTTACTTAATACTGCATATGACTATGCAGTATCAGCGCCCGTGGAACCAGTGTCGGAGACATTATAGATTCTCCACTTGTTAATGCAGCAGATGCAGCCAAAGGTGGGGCTTCCTAGTGTGATGCCCCAGGAAGGGCTTCTGAGTATTGTGCTACAGGATGGGCTTCTAAATTTTGTGCTACCGCACAACCTTCCTAGTGTTTGGCCCCAGAGAGGATCTCAGAGTACTGTACCCCTTGAAGTGTCTCAGAGTGTCGTACCCCAGAAGGGGTCTCTGAGCATCATGCACAAGGAGCTTCCTAGTGTTTTTCCCCAGGAGGGGCTTCCTAGTGTCTCGTCCCTGGAGGGGCTTCCTAGTGTTATGCCCCAGGAGGGATGTCAAAGTGCTGTACCCCAAGAGGATTCTCACAGTGTCGAGTTCCAAAAGGGGTCTCAGAGTGTTTTACCTCAGAAAGGGTCTCAGAGCGGTGAGTCCAAGAGGGGGGTTTCAGAGGTTCACACCCCAGAAGGAGTCTCGGAGGATCGTGCCCCAGAAGGGGTTTCAGATTGGCATGTCCCAGGAGTGATCTCAGAGTATAAAAGCCTCATGAAGGGTTTCAGAGTGTCGTGCCCCAGGAGGGGTCTCAGAATGTCAGGCTCCAAGCTTAATCTATTGAGTGCCACACCCCAGGAGGGGTCTCTGAGCAATGCACCCCTGGAGGGGTTCCTGAGCACCGTCCCTGAGGTGGGGTCTCTGAACGTGGTATCCCTAAAAGGGTCTCTTAGTATTGTACCCCAGGAGGGATCTCTGAGAATTACACCCCAGAAGGGTTCTCTGGTCATCACACCCCAGGAGGGGCCTCCAAGTGTGGTTCCCCAAATAGGGCCACTGAGCCGGAATGGGGTTCGGAGTTTTTTGGGATTCCATTTCTGTTACCCTAGAAGGAGGTTCCAAGTCCTTCACACCCCATATGGGGACTCCAAATCCATCACCCCAGAAGGGTGCTTCACCTCAAATGGGGGTTCCAAGTACGTTACTCCAGAAGAGGGTTCCAAGTCTGTCACCCCAGGTGGAGGTTCCACATCCATCACCCAAGAAGGGCATTCCAAGTTCACCACCCCAGAAGGATGTTCCAAGTTCTTCATCCCAGAAGGGTGTTCCAAGTCCATCACTACAGAAGATTGGTCACCCCAGAAGGGTGTTAAACTGCCCTTGCCTTCGGGCATGAGGATCCATCTGCCCTTACCTCTGGGCATGAGGACCCATCTGCCCTTGCCTCTGGGCATGAGGACTCTCAGTGGCCTCTGGGCCAATCTCCGTAGCCTCTGTGGCCTCCAGGCCTGCCTCCGTGATCTCTGGGAGTGTCTCTATGATCTCTGCAGCCTCCGGGTCGGTCTCCGTGGCCTCCAGGCCTAAGTCCAAAGTCCATTACTTCCATGTGCCTAAACATGTCAGCCACAAGAGAAGTAGCACAAGAATGGGTCAATCCCCTCATTGAGTGAAATGATCCAGATTGAGTCCAGTGATCCAGATTGGATATCGTTCTACAAGGCCATGCTTGAGAAATTTGGCTCAAAGATTTCTTCCCTTTCCATGATCAAAAGGTTGCCGGGGTCTGAATCTAGGGACACGACAGGTGCATTCAGGTTGGTTCCTCTGTACTTCATGGTCTCAAAGTTTTGGCCTCCAGAAAGCCTTTGATTTGCACCCTGGAACTTGACTCAAATTCGGATTATGAGACAGAGTATGCTGCTGCTCCCTTTGTGGGTGGTCTAGTGTTGACCAGAGCCTGTTTTGTAGAGCCAGAAGTGTCACTGGCCTCAAAAGGATCGAAGGTTTCTTCTAAGAAAAAGAAGCACCGCCACCAATCTTGAAATTTTCTTGTACCGGCTGAAACCTAATTCACTCAGGAACGACGGCTCATATAGGTAAAGTTTTAACACGTAGGAGGCTTTAATTACTGCTTGGCAAGAGCAACTGTGTCAACCTTGCATCCAGCCGTAACACCAGCATATACCGTTGCACTTTACAATATATACTTGTGGCTTTTTTAAAGGGGCAAAAATGTACAAAGCAAATACAAGCATAGAAAAGTAGAAAACATTATTTCTAAGATCATCACAATAATTTCCACTATTACGTCTTTGACTAGTTTTGCAGTTGTCCATCTTCCATGTGTCTTCTGGTTTTCAGTGTGTTTATTTTAACTACATTCATTATTTTCAAGAGGCTGTGCATTACATTGTGGCTTACAATACAGAAGCCTCTCTAGAACACACTGCTAGGTAAATAGGAGCAATAACTCTCCAGTGAAGACTCAAAGGATAAAATGGCATTAAGTAATAATGGGTCGATATATATGAGAGTGAGATATTCATGATCGTTTAATGAAAATCAATCCAAAAGTTGACTATTAGAGGCCATTATGCCTATTATACTATCTTGAGCATACTCATTAGGGACAGCTTTGATCATTAATCTGCTGACAAGGCTTGAAAAGTAAATTGTAAGAGAGAATTCCGTCAACATAATTCTTCTTCAGCTGTTGGATGATCCTTAGTCCCCAATGCATCGGCTGATTACCATGTGACCAAAGCAGAAAACACTGCTTCTGTGTATCTTGTATAATGAGTACTGTATACAGATTAGCACAGGATTATTTCAAAAACATGAGTCCTACTTTTTCAGAGCTTTTGCTTGTGTTGACCTTATGTCCACCTTTTGTTATTGAAGTATTGACTGTCATCCAATCATCTGGATCCCGTAGTGATGTTTGTATATACATTTTTTGTACTCATGTACAGTACAAAACCACCACTAGTACTTTGGTCATACTGCGGAGCCTGAACTTCTTGTCTTTTACCCGGCATTATCCGGGTAATTTTGCCGAGTCTAGTATGCCCCCTCTCATTCTCACTGCATCAGCAAATTAACGACTCAAGTATTTCAACCTAGTAATTTGCCTTTCAATGCAGGTTTTCTTTAGAGTCAACAGGAAACCCGAGTTGCCATGGGTCGAAAACCAAAAAATGTTGACCTGGGTTGTCCTGTTCACACTAAAAAAAGACCAGTGTTTAAAGGCAAAATACCAGGTCGAAATGCTTGACCCGGTATAAGTAATGTTATATTGCCATAGTAAATTTGGACTTTTGAGGCATGCCCACAATGATGTCATGCTTTTCCATCCTGCCATTAGATCATACCCTCTAGCCAGTGAACTACAAAAAGATTATTATACATGAACTAGGATGGGTTACAGTAAATTAGAAGAAGATAAAATGATTATGGGGCATAGACAAATGGTGATGGGACTCTCGTAGGCTCTGTCGGAAGACTTGGTAACACTTTTATTTCTGTTGAAGTATTTCCTTGAAAAAAATTTAAGAATTACATATTCAATTTGTTAAAATGTATATTACATAAATGAAAATTGCAAAATGTAAATAAAGGTCCATACACACTGAGCGGCTTTCCCCCCTGCCCGTCCTCACTGTCAATGGGTGGGGGCGGATGGCTTTCCATTGCGCAGTGCTATGCAAAGCCGTCCACAAAGCCGCTCATCTGCTGGTAGCGCTATGGAAAGCCGTCCACAAAGCCACTCATATGCTGGGAATAAAAGCAGCCGAACGGCTTTCCCAACAATAATGTGGGAGTGCGCAGCAGCGCTGACCGCTCATCGCCGGGCCATACACACTGGGCAATTTTGAGCTGAAAGCTGCTCAAACTTGGTGTTTTGAGTGGCTTTCATCTCAAAATTGCCCAGTGTGTATGGGCCTTAGGGTCAGTGTGGTTTTGATAATTAATATTTTCGTATGTTGAACAGTGGTGGCTCGTACCTTCTTGGGGGAGGGGGGCTGCCTCTGGCCACAGCGAGGGTACTACGATTCAGACACCTCCCTCCCCCTGTCACCCCACAGCTGCAGCCGTCACCGCTGCCTCTTCTCCCCTGCCCCTGGCACCTGTGCGTTGATGACAGGCGCCGGGACTGGCACATGCGCAGTACAAACCTCTGTACTGCGCATGTGGCCAGCTTCTATGGGCTGCTTCAGCAACAGCCCATAGAAGGAATCTTGGTCCCGGCGCCTGTACAATACAAATGACAGGCACCGGGTCCAGCATGCGCGCAGTACCGATATAGGTACTGTGCATGCGCAATCGCAGAAAAGCGTCCTGGAGGGAGGGAACACCTCCCAATGGGACTGCCTTTGTGACTGGGAGGTCAGACTTCCAATAGGAAGTCACTGCCAGTCACAGTGAAGCCAGTGCAGTCTCATAGACTGCATCTGGCTTTACTACAGTGGTGGATTTCACCTGGGGGGGGGGGGGGGGGGGGGGGGGCTGCAGCCCTGCAGCCCATAGGTAAAAACTGACACTGATGTTGTATATTTAATATATCATAGATTGCTGACTGCATAATTACAGGGTTTACAGTATATCTGCAGCTTCTATTTTCCCTCTTTTCTGTGACAGGCCCTTGCATATGCCAACCTCTTTGCCATTTTCCACCATATAATAAACCCTATGCATTTTTCCTTTGCCCGCCCCCTGCCTTTTCCAGACATATATAATTAGTTGAAAGTATTTACACAAATAGAGACTCACCCATGAGCACACCACCCAAACAGAACACTGGTCACGCCCCCCATATTATTAGGTGCTATCCACAACCCCTATTATTGCGCATAATAGGCCCTTGATAATTTCCAGCTGGCACTGATACACTCACATGCGAACCCATTGTGGGTGCAGTTTTTGATGCCCACATGAGAACTGTGCAATCCTTTGGATTGTGGGGCATATGCAGTGCCCATGCATGGTGTTCCCTGTTATTACAATATTAGCAGTGGGAGTACAGCTGAATATGGACACGTCTGTACTTTATCTCTTTCTGCTTCATCTCTTTCCAAGCTTTGATAAATCTTCTCCAGAATTAAAATTTTCTTTAACCCTGCCCAGTGGGGGTGGCACCAAAATGTTGACAGCCCATGTAGTGAGGTTATCTATGACTTCCCTCGCAAAGCCACAACCACTTGGATGATGTCAAAGGGGCTCCCTGTGGGGCCGCTCCTTTATTTATCCATGTCCACGCCCCTTTTTGTACAGAGGTTTCTTAGTAGCACCAAGTGTCACAGATCATGGTGCCACCATTGACCCCAACTCTTCAAAATGGCTGAGATTCCTAGATTCCCCCCCCCCCCCCCCCAATGTTTGTGATGTGCAAGATCCGGCAACTCTTCCGGGTACAGGTTGGAGTTTAGGGGACACTGCATGCAAGGACACAGGACCCGTTCTAGATATAACATACAAGTCTGTGTCAGGCCCACAGTGTAAAAGGGCACCCTTTGGCAATGGGGACTATGTAAAAATTGGACCCGGACAAGATCCCGGACCGCCACACCGGACATCAAACTCTGCTTGTACTGTCTGGTCCGGGGGGGTGTCCTGTCCTGGGGGTGTCTTGTCCGGTGGATGCCTGTGACAGCTGTCACCAGGGAGAGGAGGAGGGGAGATTACAGCTTCCCCGTGTGGTCCGGACCATTACCGTACTTGCTATAGAGGGAGGCTTTATTCTCCAGACCATACAGGCAGTGTTCCCTCTAAGCTGTGCGCGTGTGCGCGCGCACACAACTCGCTGAGCCCGCGCACAGACATTACAACTGAGCGCACAAAGGTTAAAATCTTGTTTTAGTGTGCCACGAGTTTAATAAGGTTGAAAATCACTGCTATAGTCTATATGTGTGGTGTGTGAAGTCTGTAAACATTCAAATTGCTTTATTAACTCAACAGAACTCGAAACCTAGGCCTGTATACGTTATGTGACG
This sequence comes from Crinia signifera, assembly GCF_055691185.1. Taxonomy (NCBI): domain Eukaryota; kingdom Metazoa; phylum Chordata; class Amphibia; order Anura; family Myobatrachidae; genus Crinia; species Crinia signifera. The sequence continues at coordinate 24,708,320 of NC_139220.1, forward strand.
CACAAAAATGTACATTTCCTTCCAAAGTTGCACAGCCAATATCTTTTTCTGCACAAAGCCTTCGTAAAATTAGAGGGAACATTGCATACAGGGAGGCTTTATTCGGTACTTGTTTCCTAGCACGGTCACAATCGCGTCCATCGTGTACCTTAAAGTTAAGGTACACGATGGACACGATTGACCCGATTTCCTTTGAAATCAGGTCCATTTTGCCGGCAAAGGCAAAATCGGGGGCATCGCGTCGGTCGCCTGCATTAACATGGCCCCCGACGCGACCGACGCGATGGACGCGATTTTGCCATAGGCTTCAATGTTAAAATATTTTTAACATTGAAATCGGGAGCATCGCGTCGGTCTTGTGCCATTATAATGGCAAAAGATGAGATGGACTTGATTAAGTCCATTTTACATAGGAAACAATGTGAAATGGGCCAATATGACCCATTTCACATTGTATATGGGCCCGTCATGGTAAAAAAGTTACGCAACCCAATTGTGAGCGTCACCCCACGATTGACGCCAACCTGAAGCGTGGCGAGCGCAGCGAGCCCGAGAGGGGCGGCGGGGCGCGTCCTCCGACCTTTTCATACCCCTACTATCCACATCGGCGTGGAGTTGAGAATATAAAGTGTGGCGAGCGCAGCGAGCCACCGAGCCCGAAGCGTGGCGAGCACAGCGAGCCCCGCGTATACCTGTGAAGTTATACGCGTCCCCTCGCGGGGCACGCTGCGTTTGCCACGCTTCGGGCTCGGTGGCTCGCTGCGCTCGCCACACTTTATATTCTCAACTCCACACCGACGTGGATAGTAGGGGTATGAAAAGGTTGGAGGACGCGCACAGCCGCCCCTCGCGGGCTCGCTGCGCTCGCCACGCTTCGGGTTGGCGTCAATCGTGGGGTGCCGTTGAGGGGGTAAAATTGGGGGTCTGGGAAATACTTTACATTGAATCCAATGTAAAATAGGGTCCCAGGGGCCTTATTCACATTTGATTCAATGTAAAAATCGGGTCGATCGTGTCGGTCGCATCGCATGCGATTCGACACGATTTTTCCGACACGATCACCCCGTTACAAATCGGTGTGGCCGTGCTAGGAAACAAGTACCCTTTATTCTCCCCCTCCTCCTCTCCCTGGTGACAGCTGTGACGTGAAGCACCCCTATACAGGACACCCCCAGGACAGGTCACCCCCTGGACCGGACATTACAAGCTCTGGACTGCAGATTTTGATGTACAACCCAGTGGTCCGGGGTCTTGTCTTGGTCCAGTTTTTACCCATACCCTTGGCAATGGTGTTTGGATTCTTCACAGTCTTTACCTGCCTTTGTTTCCCTTTATTAGTATAGCTTTATTAAATTAAGCCTGAGAGGAAGATGAATTAAGAATATTTAATAATATCAACAATTATGTCAAAGACGTTGCGCCATATTAGGTAAGACGTCTGATATAAGAAAGCACAGCACTAAATACACTGGTGCCATGAGATAGTGTTTCACAATCTGTATGACAATCAGGCCACCTGTCATACATCGTCACCCTAATCTCACGTAATAAATATTCAGCAGAGTTTGGAAATAGCAGACCGTAAAGTTGTGCTACAGAATCTAGCAAGAGCCACGTAGTTTGTCAGGCTTGTCCAACACGTTTCTCAAGTTCTATTACCCGGTCCGTGGAACACTAACTCTCTCATAAACACACAAGGGTAATTCAATAACAATTCATCATTAAAATGTCATTGTGTGCACCCATCAGATTACACTTTTTGATGTTTATTTTATGCAAGTCATGTCAAATTTAGTTTGTGTTTCTTTTAGCCTAGTAACACGGAGATGCCTTCTTTTGTATGCCAGATGTTTCTCTCTATGGTGGGACTTGTACACGTTCTCTTTCTTCATTATTTCTGCATCATGCTGTTTTACCTGGAAACCGTGAAACTGGAGATGATCTATCGTTCAGTGGAATTTAGAAAATCTCAAAATTTGGGTAAAATTTTCTTAAGCTTCTAAAAATGAGGTGTGTCACCCAGCGCATCCAATCAGATTCTGTCTAACATTTTCTAGCATGCAATAGAATGAAAGACAGGATCTGATTGATTGCTAGGGGCAACATGATCTGTTTTTATTTTTAGAAGCTTTTAAATTTTCCTCTTTATGGATGAACAGCTATATGGTACAAAATGTCGATATTCAGAGTGCCAGCATACGGAATGTTGGCCTTGTAATGTCGACATGTTCTGAATGTCAAAACTGACGGGACTTGGCACATCATGGGTATGGGTGATAGATACTTGTGGAAGATGCCTACTGCAGCAAATGTTTTTATTTAAAATATTAAACAAAACAAATGACAAAACCTCATTTTTTCAGCGCAACCTCAGCGCAAGATCAACATAGACCAGTGGTACCCAAACTTTTTTGCATCATGGCACGCTAGATTATCCGAATATTTGTCAAGGCACCCCTAGGTGCAAAGTTTGCTACCGAGAATTTCAGAAAACAATATTAAATTAAATAAGTTGTGCTTATATGTCATCCTTAGGTCTAGTTATGTGGTGAGGGACAGAATTCACTTCTGTTTATCCACATATTTAAAAACTGGAAGCCAGAAGTACTAAGTTTGCCTATAACATTGACCATAAATAATTTGAATCGGTTCTGAAAACAAAACCGAGGCACCCCCTGCAAGTGCTCCGAGGCACCCCAGGGAGCCTAGGTGCACAGTTTGGGAACCACTGACATAGACAAAAGGTCTACAAAAACGTAAAAGGTTGAAACATGAAAATGTTGAGATTTTGAAGGGGTTTTTGTCAATTTGTAGAATTCATCACCAATTAGTGTACTGGTTCATTTCACTTGTCATACTTAGAGTCAGGTGCTGCTCCCAATAGGTGCCGAATGCAGTTAGTGAAGTTGGTTTACCACCGAGGGGTCAATTAATGCTCACCCTCCTCGGGTCTATTTTTAGTAACAAATGTTGTAGCCACCTCCTGCATCACATTGGTAGTAGTCGATGCAGAAGTGGCTTGATCTCTAAGTAAAGTGCCTTAACCCCTTCGCTGGCACTCCCAAGAATTTTCCGGGCTTTTCCAGTGCCCAGACTGGCAAACCCGGAAAATCCTCAGGAGTGCCCCTGTCTGCGCTCCTTTCTTCCAGCCTCCTTTCCCCCGTCTGTGTGTGGCATTGACTTTGCTAACGTCAGGGCCAGGCAGCTTCTGATCTAGTGCGCTGCGCTGTCCAGCCCCTGGAAACACTGTGTTTTTTTTTTTTTAGGGAGTGCTCCTAAAAGAAAAACCCGCCACTGAAGGGGTTAATAATAATGGGCCTAATTCAGCTTGGCTCACAGTTGGAGTCTATGAAGACTAATTTGTCATAAACAAAGTGCACATTTTCCTTAAAGCAATGTTGAGGCGGAGTAGTGCGGCCAGTGCTGCTGAAACCAGAGGTCTCACAAGGCAAGCCAAGGGTTCAAGAAGGGGAAAGGATGCCCTGCCGATTTTGTCCGTCACGAGCCCCACAATTTCTGATGGCAGTCATTGCGCTTGGCAAGGAACTACTGTGAAAATCACTTTCTCACATCTCAGTAATTGGCTCATTAATAAATATTAATCTCTGCAAAATGATATCTCTCTTCTGCACTGCTGCATAATGTGATTATCATGGTGGCATCTGCTCCATACTGCGATTGGAAGGTGGTCATCTTCCCCCTCTAGTCACCTTCCTCCCTCTGGGACAGAAATGTAGGTGCCCTAGCGGGTCAACAACAACCATTGCAACCCAGAGCTAATCTCTTACACTTAGGGGTACATTTACTAAAGCTTTTAAAAAAGGTATTGTTCCCCATAGCAACCAATCAGATCTATCACTTTCTAGGATCTTATAGACAGAATCTGATTGGTTGCTATGGGCAAACTTATCTTATTTCATTCTTAAGGCCCCCATACACTATGCGATTTTGGGATGATTTCAACCGTTTTCGACACTTTGGGCGGATAACCAGATGAAATCGGCCAAAAATCGCAGGTGTGTGACCTAATCCGATGCGTGGTCCCGTGCGCATCGGACCGGATCAGGGAGGTCGGCGGTCAGCAGAACACGCCCGACCTCCCTGTATGCATATGCCTGCCCGCCTGACAAGCATATGCTTGCAGACTGACTGGGGCACAGTGGGGCGGGCAGCGGGTCCTGATCACTTTCACTAGCACTGACCTGGCAGGGCGGTGTGATCACAGATATCAGCAGCGGGATGGGCAGTGCAGTGGTGTGGCGGGTATTAGATTTTTAAAATACCTGTCAAATGACTGGCCGTTCTCTGATTGGCTGAGAGCTCTCTCAGTCAATTAGAGAACGGCCAGTCATTTGACAGGTA